>NW_026776566.1:0-56042 GCF_030936135.1 Gavia stellata
TCGTTTGAGAGGTTACCAGTGGGAGATGAGGACCAGCAAGAGCTTTCAGGGCTGGCACCTTTAGTGTAGGAGCAATCCCTGGACGTTCGCAATTTCGTTGGTGAATTTTGGCCAGATTGAGCAGGAGAGGCTGTGTACGTTGGAAGTTTTAGTAGGCTAAACAAGTTCAGAGCCCAAGTGTTTGTGGTTCGTTTGAGAGGTTACCAGTGGGAGATGAGGACCAGCAAGAGCTTTCAGGGCTGGCACCTTTAGTGTAGGAGCAATCGCTGGACGTTCGCAATTTCGTTGGTGAATTTTGGCCAGATTGAGCAGGAGAGGCTGTGTACGTTGGAAGTTTTAGTAGGCTAAACAAGTTCAGAGCCCAAGTGTTTGTGGTTCGTTTGAGAGGTTACCAGTGGGAGATAAGGACCAGCAAGAGCTTTCAGGGCTGGCACCTTTAGTGTAGGAGCAATCGCTGGACGTTCGCAATGTCGGTGTTGAGCTCTGGCCAGATTGAGCAGGAGAGGCTGTGTACGTTGGAAGTTTTAGTAGGCGAAACAAGTTCAGAGCCCAAGTGTTTGTGGTTCGTTTGAGAGGTTACCAGTGGGAGATGAGGACCAGCAAGAGCTTTCAGGGCTGGCACCTTTAGTGTAGGAGCAATCCCTGGACGTTCGCAATTTCGGTGTTGAGCTCTGGCCAGATTGAGCAGGAGAGGCTGTGTACGTTGGAAGTTTTAGTAGGCTAAACAAGTTCAGAGGCCAAGTGTTTGTGGTTCGTTTGAGAGGTTACCAGTGGGAGATGAGGACCAGCAAGAGCTTTCAGGGCTGGCACCTTTAGTGTAGGAGCAATCGCTGGACGTTCGCAATTTCGGTGTTGAGCTCTGGCCAGATTGAGCAGGAGAGGCTGTGTACGTTGGAAGTTTTAGTAGGCTAAACAAGTTCAGAGCCCAAGTGTTTGTGGTTCGTTTGAGAGGTTACCAGTGGGAGATGAGGACCAGCAAGAGCTTTCAGGGCTGGCACCTTTAGTGTAGGAGCAATCGCTGGACGTTCGCAATGTCGGTGTTGAGCTCTGGCCAGATTGAGCAGGAGAGGCTGTGTACGTTGGAAGTTTTAGCAGCCTAAACAAGTTCAGAGCCCAAGTGTTTGTGGTTCGTTTGAGAGGTTACCAGTGGGAGATGAGGACCAGCAAGAGCTTTCAGGGCTGGCACCTTTAGTGTAGGAGCAATCGCTGGACGTTCGCAATTTCGTTGGTGAATTTTGGGCAGATTGAGCAGGAGAGGCTGTGTACGTTGGAAGTTTTAGTAGGCTAAACAAGTTCAGAGCCCAAGTGTTTGTGGTTCGTTTGAGAGGTTACCAGTGGGAGATGAGGACCAGCAAGAGCTTTCAGGGCTGGCACCTTTAGTGTAGGAGCAATCGCTGGACGTTCGCAATGTCGGTGTTGAGCTCTGGCCAGATTGAGCAGGAGAGGCTGTGTACGTTGGAAGTTTTAGTAGGCTAAACAAGTTCAGAGCCCAAGTGTTTGTGGTTCGTTTGAGAGGTTACCAGTGGGAGATGAGGACCAGCAAGAGCTTTCAGGGCTGGCACCTTTAGTGTAGGAGCAATCGCTGGACGTTCGCAATTTCGTTGGTGAATTTTGGCCAGATTGAGCAGGAGAGGCTGTGTACGTTGGAAGTTTTAGTAGGCTAAACAAGTTCAGAGCCCAAGTGTTTGTGGTTCGTTTGAGAGGTTACCAGTGGGAGATGAGGACCAGCAAGAGCTTTCAGGGCTGGCACCTTTAGTATAGGAGCAATCGCTGGACGTTCGCAATGTCGGTGTTGAGCTCTGGCCAGATTGAGCAGGAGAGGCTGTGTACGTTGGAAGTTTTAGTAGGCTAAACAAGTTCAGAGCCCAAGTGTTTGTGGTTCGTTTGAGAGGTTACCAGTGGGAGATGAGGACCAGCAAGAGCTTTCAGGGCTGGCACCTTTAGTGTAGGAGCAATCGCTGGACGTTCGCAATTTCGTTGGTGAATTTTGGGCAGATTGAGCAGGAGAGGCTGTGTACGTTGGAAGTTTTAGTAGGCTAAACAAGTTCAGAGCCCAAGTGTTTGTGGTTCGTTTGAGAGGTTACCAGTGGGAGATGAGGACCAGCAAGAGCTTTCAGGGCTGGCACCTTTAGTGTAGGAGCAATCGCTGGACGTTCGCAATGTCGGTGTTGAGCTCTGGCCAGATTGAGCAGGAGAGGCTGTGTACGTTGGAAGTTTTAGTAGGCTAAACAAGTTCAGAGGCCAAGTGTTTGTGGTTCGTTTGAGAGGTTACCAGTGGGAGATGAGGACCAGCAAGAGCTTTCAGGGCTGGCACCTTTAGTGTAGGAGCAATCCCTGGACGTTCGCAATGTCGGTGTTGAGCTCTGGCCAGATTGAGCAGGAGAGGCTGTGTACGTTGGAAGTTTTAGTAGGCTAAACAAGTTCAGAGCCCAAGTGTTTGTGGTTCGTTTGAGAGGTTACCAGTGGGAGATGAGGACCAGCAAGAGCTTTCAGGGCTGGCACCTTTAGTGTAGGAGCAATCGCTGGACGTTCGCAATTTCGTTGGTGAATTTTGGCCAGATTGAGCAGGAGAGGCTGTATACGTTGGAAGTTTTAGTAGGCTAAACAAGTTCAGAGCCCAAGTGTTTGTGGTTCGTTTGAGAGGTTACCAGTGGGAGATGAGGACCAGCAAGAGCTTTCAGGGCTGGCACCTTTAGTGTAGGAGCAATCGCTGGACGTTCGCAATTTCGGTGTTGAGCTCTGGCCAGATTGAGCAGGAGAGGCTGTGTACGTTGGAAGTTTTAGTAGGCTAAACAAGTTCAGAGCCCAAGTGTTTGTGGTTCGTTTGAGAGGTTACCAGTGGGAGATGAGGACCAGCAAGAGCTTTCAGGGCTGGCACCTTTAGTGTAGGAGCAATCCCTGGACGTTCGCAATTTCGGTGTTGAGCTCTGGCCAGATTGAGCAGGAGAGGCTGTGTACGTTGGAAGTTTTAGTAGGCTAAACAAGTTCAGAGCCCAAGTGTTTGTGGTTCGTTTGAGAGGTTACCAGTGGGAGATGAGGACCAGCAAGAGCTTTCAGGCTGGCACCTTTAGTGTAGGAGCAATCGCTGGACGTTCGCAATTTCGGTGTTGAGCTCTGGCCAGATTGAGCAGGAGAGGCTGTGTACGTTGGAAGTTTTAGTAGGCTAAACAAGTTCAGAGCCCAAGTGTTTGTGGTTCGTTTGAGAGGTTACCAGTGGGAGATGAGGACCAGCAAGAGCTTTCAGGGCTGGCACCTTTAGTGTAGGAGCAATCGCTGGACGTTCGCAATTTCGGTGTTGAGCTCTGGCCAGATTGAGCAGGAGAGGCTGTGTACGTTGGAAGTTTTAGTAGGCTAAACAAGTTCAGAGTCCAAGTGTTTGTGGTTCATTTGAGAGGTTACCAGTGGGAGATGAGGACCAGCAAGAGCTTTCAGGGCTGGCACCTTTAGTGTAGGAGCAATCGCTGGACGTTCGCAATTTCGTTGGTGAATTTTGGCCAGATTGAGCAGGAGAGGCTGTATACGTTGGAAGTTTTAGTAGGCTAAACAAGTTCAGAGCCCAAGTGTTTGTGGTTCGTTTGAGAGGTTACCAGTGGGAGATGAGGACCAGCAAGAGCTTTCAGGGCTGGCACCTTTAGTGTAGGAGCAATCGCTGGACGTTCGCAATTTCGGTGTTGAGCTCTGGCCAGATTGAGCAGGAGAGGCTGTGTACGTTGGAAGTTTTAGTAGGCTAAACAAGTTCAGAGCCCAAGTGTTTGTGGTTCGTTTGAGAGGTTACCAGTGGGAGATGAGGACCAGCAAGAGCTTTCAGGGCTGGCACCTTTAGTGTAGGAGCAATCCCTGGACGTTCGCAATTTCGGTGTTGAGCTCTGGCCAGATTGAGCAGGAGAGGCTGTGTACGTTGGAAGTTTTAGTAGGCTAAACAAGTTCAGAGCCCAAGTGTTTGTGGTTCGTTTGAGAGGTTACCAGTGGGAGATGAGGACCAGCAAGAGCTTTCAGGGCTGGCACCTTTAGTGTAGGAGCAATCGCTGGACGTTCGCAATTTCGGTGTTGAGCTCTGGCCAGATTGAGCAGGAGAGGCTGTGTACGTTGGAAGTTTTAGTAGGCTAAACAAGTTCAGAGGCCAAGTGTTTGTGGTTCGTTTGAGAGGTTACCAGTGGGAGATGAGGACCAGCAAGAGCTTTCAGGGCTGGCACCTTTAGTGTAGGAGCAATCGCTGGACGTTCGCAATGTCGGTGTTGAGCTCTGGCCAGATTGAGCAGGAGAGGCTGTGTACGTTGGAAGTTTTAGTAGGCTAAACAAGTTCAGAGCCCAAGTGTTTGTGGTTCGTTTGAGAGGTTACCAGTGGGAGATGAGGACCAGCAAGAGCTTTCAGGGCTGGCACCTTTAGTGTAGGAGCAATCGCTGGACGTTCGCAATGTCGGTGTTGAGCTCTGGCCAGATTGAGCAGGAGAGGCTGTGTACGTTGGAAGTTTTAGTAGGCTAAACAAGTTCAGAGCCCAAGTGTTTGTGGTTCGTTTGAGAGGTTACCAGTGGGAGATGAGGACCAGCAAGAGCTTTCAGGGCTGGCACCTTTAGTGTAGGAGCAATCCCTGGACGTTCGCAATTTCGTTGGTGAATTTTGGCAGATTGAGCAGGAGAGGCTGTGTACGTTGGAAGTTTTAGTAGGCTAAACAAGTTCAGAGCCCAAGTGTTTGTGGTTCGTTTGAGAGGTTACCAGTGGGAGATGAGGACCAGCAAGAGCTTTCAGGGCTGGCACCTTTAGTGTAGGAGCAATCGCTGGACGTTCGCAATGTCGGTGTTGAGCTCTGGCCAGATTGAGCAGGAGAGGCTGTGTACGTTGGAAGTTTTAGTAGGCGAAACAAGTTCAGAGCCCAAGTGTTTGTGGTTCGTTTGAGAGGTTACCAGTGGGAGATGAGGACCAGCAAGAGATTTCAGGGCTGGCACCTTTAGTGTAGGAGCAATCGCTGGACGTTCGCAATTTCGGTGTTGAGCTCTGGCCAGATTGAGCAGGAGAGGCTGTGTACGTTGGAAGTTTTAGTAGGCTAAACAAGTTCAGAGCCCAAGTGTTTGTGGTTCATTTGAGAGGTTACCAGTGGGAGATGAGGACCAGCAAGAGCTTTCAGGGCTGGCACCTTTAGTGTAGGAGCAATCGCTGGACGTTCGCAATTTCGGTGTTGAGCTCTGGCCAGATTGAGCAGGAGAGGCTGTGTACGTTGGAAGTTTTAGTAGCCTAAACAAGTTCAGAGCCCAAGTGTTTGTGGTTCGTTTGAGAGGTTACCAGTGGGAGATGAGGACCAGCAAGAGCTTTCAGGGCTGGCACCTTTAGTGTAGGAGCAATCGCTGGACGTTCGCAATGTCGGTGTTGAGCTCTGGCCAGATTGAGCAGGAGAGGCTGTGTACGTTGGAAGTTTTAGTAGGCTAAACAAGTTCAGAGCCCAAGTGTTTGTGGTTCGTTTGAGAGGTTACCAGTGGGAGATGAGGACCAGCAAGAGCTTTCAGGGCTGGCACCTTTAGTGTAGGAGCAATCGCTGGACGTTCGCAATTTCGGTGTTGAGCTCTGGCCAGATTGAGCAGGAGAGGCTGTGTACGTTGGAAGTTTTAGTAGGCTAAACAAGTTCAGAGCCCAAGTGTTTGTGGTTCGTTTGAGAGGTTA
The DNA here is from genome assembly GCF_030936135.1 of Gavia stellata. Lineage (NCBI taxonomy): Eukaryota > Metazoa > Chordata > Aves > Gaviiformes > Gaviidae > Gavia > Gavia stellata. The sequence continues at coordinate 5,654 of NW_026776566.1, forward strand.
CCAGTGGGAGATGAGGACCAGCAAGAGCTTTCAGGGCTGGCACCTTTAGTGTAGGATCAATCGCTGGACGTTCGCAATTTCGTTGGTGAATTTTGGCCAGATTGAGCAGGAGAGGCTGTGTACGTTGGAAGTTTTAGTAGGCTAAACAAGTTCAGAGCCCAAGTGTTTGTGGTTCGTTTGAGAGGTTACCAGTGGGAGATGAGGACCAGCAAGAGCTTTCAGGGCTGGCACCTTTAGTGTAGGAGCAATCCCTGGACGTTCGCAATTTCGGTGTTGAGCTCTGGCCAGATTGAGCAGGAGAGGCTGTGTACGTTGGAAGTTTTAGTAGGCTAAACAAGTTCAGAGCCCAAGTGTTTGTGGTTCGTTTGAGAGGTTACCAGTGGGAGATGAGGACCAGCAAGAGCTTTCAGGGCTGGCACCTTTAGTGTAGGAGCAATCGCTGGACGTTCGCAATGTCGGTGTTGAGCTCTGGCCAGATTGAGCAGGAGAGGCTGTGTACGTTGGAAGTTTTAGTAGGCTAAACAAGTTCAGAGCCCAAGTGTTTGTGGTTCGTTTGAGAGGTTACCAGTGGGAGATGAGGACCAGCAAGAGCTTTCAGGGCTGGCACCTTTAGTGTAGGAGCAATCGCTGGACGTTCGCAATTTCGTTGGTGAATTTTGGCCAGATTGAGCAGGAGAGGCTGTGTACGTTGGAAGTTTTAGTAGGCGAAACAAGTTCAGAGCCCAAGTGTTTGTGGTTCGTTTGAGAGGTTACCAGTGGGAGATGAGGACCAGCAAGAGCTTTCAGGGCTGGCACCTTTAGTGTAGGAGCAATCGCTGGACGTTCGCAATTTCGGTGTTGAGCTCTGGCCAGATTGAGCAGGAGAGGCTGTGTACGTTGGAAGTTTTAGTAGGCTAAACAAGTTCAGAGCCCAAGTGTTTGTGGTTCCTTTGAGAGGTTACCAGTGGGAGATGAGGACCAGCAAGAGCTTTCAGGGCTGGCACCTTTAGTGTAGGAGCAATCGCTGGACGTTCGCAATTTCGGTGTTGAGCTCTGGCCAGATTGAGCAGGAGAGGCTGTGTACGTTGGAAGTTTTAGTAGGCTAAACAAGTTCAGAGCCCAAGTGTTTGTGGTTCGTTTGAGAGGTTACCAGTGGGAGATGAGGACCAGCAAGAGCTTTCAGGGCTGGCACCTTTAGTGTAGGAGCAATCGCTGGACGTTCGCAATTTCGTTGGTGAATTTTGGCCAGATTGAGCAGGAGAGGCTGTATACGTTGGAAGTTTTAGTAGGCTAAACAAGTTCAGAGCCCAAGTGTTTGTGGTTCGTTTGAGAGGTTACCAGTGGGAGATGAGGACCAGCAAGAGCTTTCAGGGCTGGCACCTTTAGTGTAGGAGCAATCCCTGGACGTTCGCAATTTCGGTGTTGAGCTCTGGCCAGATTGAGCAGGAGAGGCTGTGTACGTTGGAAGTTTTAGTAGGCGAAACAAGTTCAGAGCCCAAGTGTTTGTGGTTCGTTTGAGAGGTTACCAGTGGGAGATGAGGACCAGCAAGAGCTTTCAGGGCTGGCACCTTTAGTGTAGGAGCAATCGCTGGACGTTCGCAATGTCGGTGTTGAGCTCTGGCCAGATTGAGCAGGAGAGGCTGTGTACGTTGGAAGTTTTAGTAGGCTAAACAAGTTCAGAGCCCAAGTGTTTGTGGTTCGTTTGAGAGGTTACCAGTGGGAGATGAGGACCAGCAAGAGCTTTCAGGGCTGGCACCTTTAGTGTAGGAGCAATCGCTGGACGTTCGCAATGTCGGTGTTGAGCTCTGGCCAGATTGAGCAGGAGAGGCTGTGTACGTTGGAAGTTTTAGTAGGCTAAACAAGTTCAGAGCCCAAGTGTTTGTGGTTCGTTTGAGAGGTTACCAGTGGGAGATGAGGACCAGCAAGAGCTTTCAGGGCTGGCACCTTTAGTGTAGGAGCAATCGCTGGACGTTCGCAATTTCGGTGTTGAGCTCTGGCCAGATTGAGCAGGAGAGGCTGTGTACGTTGGAAGTTTTAGTAGGCTAAACAAGTTCAGAGCCCAAGTGTTTGTGGTTCGTTTGAGAGGTTACCAGTGGGAGATGAGGACCAGCAAGAGCTTTCAGGGCTGGCACCTTTAGTGTAGGAGCAATCCCTGGACGTTCGCAATTTCGGTGTTGAGCTCTGGCCAGATTGAGCAGGAGAGGCTGTGTACGTTGGAAGTTTTAGTAGGCTAAACAAGTTCAGAGCCCAAGTGTTTGTGGTTCGTTTGAGAGGTTACCAGTGGGAGATGAGGACCAGCAAGAGCTTTCAGGGCTGGCACCTTTAGTGTAGGAGCAATCCCTGGACGTTCGCAATTTCGGTGTTGAGCTCTGGCCAGATTGAGCAGGAGAGGCTGTGTACGTTGGAAGTTTTAGTAGGCTAAACAAGTTCAGAGCCCAAGTGTTTGTGGTTCGTTTGAGAGGTTACCAGTGGGAGATGAGGACCAGCAAGAGCTTTCAGGGCTGGCACCTTTAGTGTAGGAGCAATCGCTGGACGTTCGCAATTTCATTGGTGAATTTTGGCCAGATTGAGCAGGAGAGGCTGTGTATGTTGGAAGTTTTAGTAGGCTAAACAAGTTCAGAGCCCAAGTGTTTGTGGTTCGTTTGAGAGGTTACCAGTGGGAGATGAGGACCAGCAAGAGCTTTCAGGGCTGGCACCTTTAGTGTAGGAGCAATCGCTGGACGTTCGCAATTTCGTTGGTGAATTTTGGGCAGATTGAGCAGGAGAGGCTGTGTACGTTGGAAGTTTTAGTAGGCTAAACAAGTTCAGAGCCCAAGTGTTTGTGGTTCGTTTGAGAGGTTACCAGTGGGAGATGAGGACCAGCAAGAGCTTTCAGGGCTGGCACCTTCAGTGTAGGAGCAATCGCTGGACGTTCGCAATGTCGGTGTTGAGCTCTGGCCAGATTGAGCAGGAGAGGCTGTGTACGTTGGAAGTTTTAGTAGGCGAAACAAGTTCAGAGCCCAAGTGTTTGTGGTTCGTTTGAGAGGTTACCAGTGGGAGATGAGGACCAGCAAGAGCTTTCAGGGCTGGCACCTTTAGTGTAGGAGCAATCGCTGGACTTTCGCAATTTCGGTGTTGAGCTCTGGCCAGATTGAGCAGGAGAGGCTGTGTACGTTGGAAGTTTTAGTAGGCTAAACAAGTTCAGAGGCCAAGTGTTTGTGGTTCCTTTGAGAGGTTACCAGTGGGAGATGAGGACCAGCAAGAGCTTTCAGGGCTGGCACCTTTAGTGTAGGAGCAATCCCTGGACGTTCGCAATGTCGGTGTTGAGCTCTGGCCAGATTGAGCAGGAGAGGCTGTGTACGTTGGAAGTTTTAGTAGGCTAAACAAGTTCAGAGCCCAAGTGTTTGTGGTTCGTTTGAGAGGTTACCAGTGGGAGATGAGGACCAGCAAGAGCTTTCAGGGCTGGCACCTTTAGTGTAGGAGCAATTGCTGGACGTTCGCAATTTCGTTGGTGAATTTTGGCCAGATTGAGCAGGAGAGGCTGTATACGTTGGAAGTTTTATTAGGCTAAACAAGTTCAGAGCCCAAGTGTTTGTGGTTCGTTTGAGAGGTTACCAGTGTGAGATGAGGACCAGCAAGAGCTTTCAGGGCTGGCACCTTTAGTGTAGGAGCAATCCCTGGACGTTCGCAATGTCGGTGTTGAGCTCTGGCCAGATTGAGCAGGAGAGGCTGTGTACGTTGGAAGTTTTAGTAGGCTAAACAAGTTCAGAGCCCAAGTGTTTGTGGTTCGTTTGAGAGGTTACCAGTGGGAGATGAGGACCAGCAAGAGCTTTCAGGGCTGGCACCTTTAGTGTAGGAGCAATCGCTGGACGTTCGCAATGTCGGTGTTGAGCTCTGGCCAGATTGAGCAGGAGAGGCTGTGTACGTTGGAAGTTTTAGTAGGCTAAACAAGTTCAGAGCCCAAGTGTTTGTGGTTCGTTTGAGAGGTTACCAGTGGGAGATGAGGACCAGCAAGAGCTTTCAGGGCTGGCACCTTTAGTGTAGGAGCAATCGCTGGACGTTCGCAATTTCGTTGGTGAATTTTGGCCAGATTGAGCAGGAGAGGCTGTGTACGTTGGAAGTTTTAGTAGGCGAAACAAGTTCAGAGCCCAAGTGTTTGTGGTTCGTTTGAGAGGTTACCAGTGGGAGATGAGGACCAGCAAGAGCTTTCAGGGCTGGCACCTTTAGTGTAGGAGCAATCGCTGGACGTTCGCAATTTCGGTGTTGAGCTCTGGCCAGATTGAGCAGGAGAGGCTGTGTACGTTGGAAGTTTTAGTAGGCTAAACAAGTTCAGAGCCCAAGTGTTTGTGGTTCGTTTGAGAGGTTACCAGTGGGAGATGAGGACCAGCAAGAGCTTTCAGGGCTGGCATCTTTAGTGTAGGAGCAATCCTGGACGTTCGCAATTTCAGTGTTGAGCTCTGGCCAGATTGAGCAGGAGAGGCTGTATACGTTGGAAGTTTTAGTAGGCGAAACAAGTTCAGAGCCCAAGTGTTTGTGGTTCGTTTGAGAGGTTACCAGTGGGAGATGAGGACCAGCAAGAGCTTTCAGGGCTGGCACCTTTAGTGTAGGAGCAATCCCTGGACGTTCGCAATGTCGGTGTTGAGCTCTGGCCAGATTGAGCAGGAGAGGCTGTGTACGTTGGAAGTTTTAGTAGGCTAAACAAGTTCAGAGCCCAAGTGTTTGTGGTTCGTTTGAGAGGTTACCAGTGGGAGATGAGGACCAGCAAGAGCTTTCAGGGCTGGCACCTTTAGTGTAGGAGCAATCGCTGGACGTTCACAATGTCGGTGTTGAGCTCTGGCCAGATTGAGCAGGAGAGGCTGTGTACGTTGGAAGTTTTAGTAGGCTAAACAAGTTCAGAGCCCAAGTGTTTGTGGTTCGTTTGAGAGGTTACCAGTGGGAGATGAGGACCAGCAAGAGCTTTCAGGGCTGGCACCTTTAGTGTAGGAGCAATCGCTGGACGTTCGCAATTTCGTTGGTGAATTTTGGCCAGATTGAGCAGGAGAGGCTGTGTACGTTGGAAGTTTTAGTAGGCGAAACAAGTTCAGAGCCCAAGTGTTTGTGGTTCGTTTGAGAGGTTACCAGTGGGAGATGAGGACCAGCAAGAGCTTTCAGGGCTGGCACCTTTAGTGTAGGAGCAATCGCTGGACGTTCGCAATTTCGGTGTTGAGCTCTGGCCAGATTGAGCAGGAGAGGCTGTGTACGTTGGAAGTTTTAGTAGGCTAAACAAGTTCAGAGGCCAAGTGTTTGTGGTTCGTTTGAGAGGTTACCAGTGGGAGATGAGGACCAGCAAGAGCTTTCAGGGCTGGCACCTTTAGTGTAGGAGCAATCGCTGGACGTTCGCAATTTCGTTGGTGAATTTTGGCCAGATTGAGCAGGAGAGGCTGTGTACGTTGGAAGTTTTAGTAGGCTAAACAAGTTCAGAGCCCAAGTGTTTGTGGTTCGTTTGAGAGGTTACCAGTGGGAGATGAGGACCAGCAAGAGCTTTCAGGGCTGGCACCTTTAGTGTAGGAGCAATCGCTGGACGTTCGCAATGTCGGTGTTGACCTCTGGCCAGATTGAGCAGGAGAGGCTGTGTACGTTGGAAGTTTTAGTAGGCTAAACAAGTTCAGAGCCCAAGTGTTTGTGGTTCGTTTGAGAGGTTACCAGTGGGAGATGAGGACCAGCAAGAGCTTTCAGGGCTGGCACCTTTAGTGTAGGAGCAATCGCTGGACGTTTGCAATTTCGGTGTTGAGCTCTGGCCAGATTGAGCAGGAGAGGCTGTGTACGTTGGAAGTTTTAGTAGGCTAAACAAGTTCAGAGCCCAAGTGTTTGTGGTTCGTTTGAGAGGTTACCAGTGGGAGATGAGGACCAGCAAGAGCTTTCAGGGCTGGCACCTTTAGTGTAGGAGCAATCGCTGGACGTTCGCAATTTCATTGGTGAATTTTGGCCAGATTGAGCAGGAGAGGCTGTGTATGTTGGAAGTTTTAGTAGGCTAAACAAGTTCAGAGCCCAAGTGTTTGTGGTTCGTTTGAGAGGTTACCAGTGGGAGATGAGGACCAGCAAGAGCTTTCAGGGCTGGCACCTTTAGTGTAGGAGCAATCGCTGGACGTTCGCAATTTCGTTGGTGAATTTTGGGCAGATTGAGCAGGAGAGGCTGTGTACGTTGGAAGTTTTAGTAGGCTAAACAAGTTCAGAGCCCAAGTGTTTGTGGTTCGTTTGAGAGGTTACCAGTGGGAGATGAGGACCAGCAAGAGCTTTCAGGGCTGGCACCTTCAGTGTAGGAGCAATCGCTGGACGTTCGCAATGTCGGTGTTGAGCTCTGGCCAGATTGAGCAGGAGAGGCTGTGTACGTTGGAAGTTTTAGTAGGCGAAACAAGTTCAGAGCCCAAGTGTTTGTGGTTCGTTTGAGAGGTTACCAGTGGGAGATGAGGACCAGCAAGAGCTTTCAGGGCTGGCACCTTTAGTGTAGGAGCAATCGCTGGACTTTCGCAATTTCGGTGTTGAGCTCTGGCCAGATTGAGCAGGAGAGGCTGTGTACGTTGGAAGTTTTAGTAGGCTAAACAAGTTCAGAGGCCAAGTGTTTGTGGTTCCTTTGAGAGGTTACCAGTGGGAGATGAGGACCAGCAAGAGCTTTCAGGGCTGGCACCTTTAGTGTAGGAGCAATCCCTGGACGTTCGCAATGTCGGTGTTGAGCTCTGGCCAGATTGAGCAGGAGAGGCTGTGTACGTTGGAAGTTTTAGTAGGCTAAACAAGTTCAGAGCCCAAGTGTTTGTGGTTCGTTTGAGAGGTTACCAGTGGGAGATGAGGACCAGCAAGAGCTTTCAGGGCTGGCACCTTTAGTGTAGGAGCAATTGCTGGACGTTCGCAATTTCGTTGGTGAATTTTGGCCAGATTGAGCAGGAGAGGCTGTATACGTTGGAAGTTTTATTAGGCTAAACAAGTTCAGAGCCCAAGTGTTTGTGGTTCGTTTGAGAGGTTACCAGTGTGAGATGAGGACCAGCAAGAGCTTTCAGGGCTGGCACCTTTAGTGTAGGAGCAATCCCTGGACGTTCGCAATGTCGGTGTTGAGCTCTGGCCAGATTGAGCAGGAGAGGCTGTGTACGTTGGAAGTTTTAGTAGGCTAAACAAGTTCAGAGCCCAAGTGTTTGTGGTTCGTTTGAGAGGTTACCAGTGGGAGATGAGGACCAGCAAGAGCTTTCAGGGCTGGCACCTTTAGTGTAGGAGCAATCGCTGGACGTTCGCAATGTCGGTGTTGAGCTCTGGCCAGATTGAGCAGGAGAGGCTGTGTACGTTGGAAGTTTTAGTAGGCTAAACAAGTTCAGAGCCCAAGTGTTTGTGGTTCGTTTGAGAGGTTACCAGTGGGAGATGAGGACCAGCAAGAGCTTTCAGGGCTGGCACCTTTAGTGTAGGAGCAATCGCTGGACGTTCGCAATTTCGTTGGTGAATTTTGGCCAGATTGAGCAGGAGAGGCTGTGTACGTTGGAAGTTTTAGTAGGCGAAACAAGTTCAGAGCCCAAGTGTTTGTGGTTCGTTTGAGAGGTTACCAGTGGGAGATGAGGACCAGCAAGAGCTTTCAGGGCTGGCACCTTTAGTGTAGGAGCAATCGCTGGACGTTCGCAATTTCGTTGCTGAATTTTGGGCAGATTGAGCAGGAGAGGCTGTGTACGTTGGAAGTTTTAGTAGGCTAAACAAGTTCAGAGCCCAAGTGTTTGTGGTTCGTTTGAGAGGTTACCAGTGGGAGATGAGGACCAGCAAGAGCTTTCAGGGCTGGCATCTTTAGTGTAGGAGCAATCCCTGGACGTTCGCAATTTCAGTGTTGAGCTCTGGCCAGATTGAGCAGGAGAGGCTGTATACGTTGGAAGTTTTAGTAGGCGAAACAAGTTCAGAGCCCAAGTGTTTGTGGTTCGTTTGAGAGGTTACCAGTGGGAGATGAGGACCAGCAAGAGCTTTCAGGGCTGGCACCTTTAGTGTAGGAGCAATCCCTGGACGTTCGCAATGTCGGTGTTGAGCTCTGGCCAGATTGAGCAGGAGAGGCTGTGTACGTTGGAAGTTTTAGTAGGCTAAACAAGTTCAGAGCCCAAGTGTTTGTGGTTCGTTTGAGAGGTTACCAGTGGGAGATGAGGACCAGCAAGAGCTTTCAGGGCTGGCACCTTTAGTGTAGGAGCAATCGCTGGACGTTCACAATGTCGGTGTTGAGCTCTGGCCAGATTGAGCAGGAGAGGCTGTGTACGTTGGAAGTTTTAGTAGGCTAAACAAGTTCAGAGCCCAAGTGTTTGTGGTTCGTTTGAGAGGTTACCAGTGGGAGATGAGGACCAGCAAGAGCTTTCAGGGCTGGCACCTTTAGTGTAGGAGCAATCGCTGGACGTTCGCAATTTCGTTGGTGAATTTTGGCCAGATTGAGCAGGAGAGGCTGTGTACGTTGGAAGTTTTAGTAGGCGAAACAAGTTCAGAGCCCAAGTGTTTGTGGTTCGTTTGAGAGGTTACCAGTGGGAGATGAGGACCAGCAAGAGCTTTCAGGGCTGGCACCTTTAGTGTAGGAGCAATCGCTGGACGTTCGCAATTTCGGTGTTGAGCTCTGGCCAGATTGAGCAGGAGAGGCTGTGTACGTTGGAAGTTTTAGTAGGCTAAACAAGTTCAGAGGCCAAGTGTTTGTGGTTCGTTTGAGAGGTTACCAGTGGGAGATGAGGACCAGCAAGAGCTTTCAGGGCTGGCACCTTTAGTGTAGGAGCAATCGCTGGACGTTCGCAATTTCGTTGGTGAATTTTGGCCAGATTGAGCAGGAGAGGCTGTGTACGTTGGAAGTTTTAGTAGGCTAAACAAGTTCAGAGCCCAAGTGTTTGTGGTTCGTTTGAGAGGTTACCAGTGGGAGATGAGGACCAGCAAGAGCTTTCAGGGCTGGCACCTTTAGTGTAGGAGCAATCGCTGGACGTTCGCAATGTCGGTGTTGACCTCTGGCCAGATTGAGCAGGAGAGGCTGTGTACGTTGGAAGTTTTAGTAGGCTAAACAAGTTCAGAGCCCAAGTGTTTGTGGTTCGTTTGAGAGGTTACCAGTGGGAGATGAGGACCAGCAAGAGCTTTCAGGGCTGGCACCTTTAGTGTAGGAGCAATCGCTGGACGTTTGCAATTTCGGTGTTGAGCTCTGGCCAGATTGAGCAGGAGAGGCTGTGTACGTTGGAAGTTTTAGTAGGCTAAACAAGTTCAGAGCCCAAGTGTTTGTGGTTCGTTTGAGAGGTTACCAGTGGGAGATGAGGACCAGCAAGAGCTTTCAGGGCTGGCACCTTTAGTGTAGGAGCAATCGCTGGACGTTCGCAATGTCGGTGTTGAGCTCTGGCCAGATTGAGCAGGAGAGGCTGTGTACGTTGGAAGTTTTAGTAGGCTAAACAAGTTCAGAGCCCAAGTGTTTGTGGTTCGTTTGAGAGGTTACCAGTGGGAGATGAGGACCAGCAAGAGCTTTCAGGGCTGGCACCTTTAGTGTAGGAGCAATCGCTGGACGTTCGCAATTTCGGTGTTGAGCTCTGGCCAGATTGAGCAGGAGAGGCTGTGTACGTTGGAAGTTTTAGTAGGCTAAACAAGTTCAGAGCCCAAGTGTTTGTGGTTCGTTTGAGAGGTTACCAGTGGGAGATGAGGACCAGCAAGAGCTTTCAGGGCTGGCATCTTTAGTGTAGGAGCAATCGCTGGACGTTCGCAATTTCGTTGGTGAATTTTGGCCAGATTGAGCAGGAGAGGCTTTGTACGTTGGAAGTTTTAGTAGGCGAAACAAGTTCAGAGCCCAAGTGTTTGTGGTTCGTTTGAGAGGTTACCAGTGGGAGATGAGGACCAGCAAGAGCTTTCAGGGCTGGCACCTTTAGTGTAGGAGCAATCGCTGGACGTTCGCAATTTCGGTGTTGAGCTCTGGCCAGATTGAGCAGGAGAGGCTGTGTACGTTGGAAGTTTTAGTAGGCTAAACAAGTTCAGAGCCCAAGTGTTTGTGGTTCCTTTGAGAGGTTACCAGTGGGAGATGAGGACCAGCAAGAGCTTTCAGGGCTGGCACCTTTAGTGTAGGAGCAATCGCTGGACGTTCGCAATTTCGTTGGTGAATTTTTGCCAGATTGAGCAGGAGAGGCTGTGTACGTTGGAAGTTTTAGTAGGCTAAACAAGTTCAGAGCCCAAGTGTTTGTGGTTCGTTTGAGAGGTTACCAGTGGGAGATGAGGACCAGCAAGAGCTTTCAGGGCTGGCACCTTCAGTGTAGGAGCAATCGCTGGACGTTCGCAATGTCGGTGTTGACCTCTGGCCAGATTGAGCAGGAGAGGCTGTGTACGTTGGAAGTTTTAGTAGGCTAAACAAGTTCAGAGCCCAAGTGTTTGTGGTTCGTTTGAGAGGTTACCAGTGGGAGATGAGGACCAGCAAGAGCTTTCAGGGCTGGCACCTTTAGTGTAGGAGCAATCGCTGGACTTTCGCAATTTCGGTGTTGAGCTCTGGCCAGATTGAGCAGGAGAGGCTGTGTACGTTGGAAGTTTTAGTAGGCTAAACAAGTTCAGAGCCCAAGTGTTTGTGGTTCGTTTGAGAGGTTACCAGTGGGAGATGAGGACCAGCAAGAGCTTTCAGGGCTGGCACCTTTTTTGTAGGAGCAATCCCTGGACGTTCGCAATTTCGGTGTTGAGCTCTGGCCAGATTGAGCAGGAGAGGCTGTGTACGTTGGAAATTTTAGTAGGCTAAACAAGTTCAGAGCCCAAGTGTTTGTGGTTCGTTTGAGAGGTTACCAGTGGGAGATGAGGACCAGCAAGAGCTTTCAGGGCTGGCACCTTTAGTGTAGGAGCAATCGCTGGACGTTCGCAATTTCGGTGTTGAGCTCTGGCCAGATTGAGCAGGAGAGGCTGTGTACGTTGGAAGTTTTAGTAGGCTAAACAAGTTCAGAGCCCAAGTGTTTGTGGTTCGTTTGAGAGGTTACCAGTGGGAGATGAGGACCAGCAAGAGCTTTCAGGGCTGGCACCTTTAGTGTAGGAGCAATCGCTGGACGTTCGCAATGTCGGTGTTGAGCTCTGGCCAGATTGAGCAGGAGAGGCTGTGTACGTTGGAAGTTTTAGTAGGCTAAACAAGTTCAGAGCCCAAGTGTTTGTGGTTCGTTTGAGAGGTTACCAGTGGGAGATGAGGACCAGCAAGAGCTTTCAGGGCTGGCACCTTTAGTGTAGGAGCAATCGCTGGACGTTCGCAATGTCGGTGTTGAGCTCTGGCCAGATTGAGCAGGAGAGGCTGTGTACGTTGGAAGTTTTAGTAGGCTAAACAAGTTCAGAGCCCAAGTGTTTGTGGTTCGTTTGAGAGGTTACCAGTGGGAGATGAGGACCAGCAAGAGCTTTCAGGGCTGGCACCTTTAGTGTAGGAGCAATCCCTGGACGTTCGCAATTTCGGTGTTGAGCTCTGGCCAGATTGAGCAGGAGAGGCTGTGTACGTTGGAAGTTTTCCTAGGCTAAACAAGTTCAGAGCCCAAGTGTTTGTGGTTCGTTTGAGAGGTTACCAGTGGGAGATGAGGACCAGCAAGAGCTTTCAGGGCTGGCACCTTTAGTGTAGGAGCAATCGCTGGACGTTCGCAATTTCGGTGTTGAGCTCTGGCCAGATTGAGCAGGAGAGGCTGTGTACGTTGGAAGTTTTAGTAGGCTAAACAAGTTCAGAGCCCAAGTGTTTGTGGTTCGTTTGAGAGGTTACCAGTGGGAGATGAGGACCAGCAAGAGCTTTCAGGGCTGGCACCTTTAGTGTAGGAGCAATCGCTGGACGTTCGCAATGTCGGTGTTGAGCTCTGGCCAGATTGAGCAGGAGAGGCTGTGTACGTTGGAAGTTTTAGTAGGCTAAACAAGTTCAGAGCCCAAGTGTTTGTGGTTCGTTTGAGAGGTTACCAGTGGGAGATGAGGACCAGCAAGAGCTTTCAGGGCTGGCACCTTTAGTGTAGGAGCAATCCCTGGACGTTCGCAATTTCGGTGTTGAGCTCTGGCCAGATTGAGCAGGAGAGGCTGTGTACGTTGGAAGTTTTAGTAGGCTAAACAAGTTCAGAGCCCAAGTGTTTGTGGTTCGTTTGAGAGGTTACCAGTGGGAGATGAGGACCAGCAAGAGCTTTCAGGGCTGGCACCTTTAGTGTAGGAGCAATCGCTAGACGTTCGCAATTTTGTTGCTGAATCTTGGCCAGATTGAGGAGGAGAGGCTGTATACGTTGGAAGTTTTAGCAGCCTAAACAAGTTCAGAGCCCAAGTGTTTGTGGTTCGTTTGAGAGGTTACCAGTGGGAGATGAGGACCAGCAAGAGCTTTCAGGGCTGGCACCTTTAGTGTAGGAGCAATCCCTGGACGTTCGCAATTTCGGTGTTGAGCTCTGGCCAGATTGAGCAGGAGAGGCTGTGTACGTTGGAAGTTTTAGTAGGCTAAACAAGTTCAGAGCCCAAGTGTTTGTGGTTCGTTTGAGAGGTTACCAGTGGGAGATGAGGACCAGCAAGAGCTTTCAGGGCTGGCACCTTTAGTGTAGGAGCAATCGCTAGACGTTCGCAATTTTGTTGCTGAATCTTGGCCAGATTGAGGAGGAGAGGCTGTGTACGTTGGAAGTTTTAGCAGCCTAAACAAGTTCAGAGCCCAAGTGTTTGTGGTTCCTTTGAGAGGTTACCAGTGGGAGATGAGGACCAGCAAGAGCTTTCAGGGCTGGCACCTTTAGTGTAGGAGCAATCGCTGGACGTTCGCAATGTCGGTGTTGAGCTCTGGCCAGATTGAGCAGGAGAGGCTGTGTACGTTGGAAGTTTTAGTAGGCTAAACAAGTTCAGAGCCCAAGTGTTTGTGGTTCGTTTGAGAGGTTACCAGTGGGAGATGAGGACCAGCAAGAGCTTTCAGGGCTGGCACCTTTAGTGTAGGAGCAATCGCTGGACGTTCGCAATTTCGGTGTTGAGCTCTGGCCAGATTGAGCAGGAGAGGCTGTGTACGTTGGAAGTTTTAGTAGGCTAAACAAGTTCAGAGCCCAAGTGTTTGTGGTTCATTTGAGAGGTTACCAGTGGGAGATGAGGACCAGCAAGAGCTTTCAGGGCTGGCACCTTTAGTGTAGGAGCAATCGCTGGACGTTCGCAATTTCGTTGGTGAATTTTGGGCAGATTGAGCAGGAGAGGCTGTGTACGTTGGAAGTTTTAGTAGGCTAAACAAGTTCAGAGCCCAAGTGTTTGTGGTTCGTTTGAGAGGTTACCAGTGGGAGATGAGGACCAGCAAGAGCTTTCAGGGCTGGCACCTTTAGTGTAGGAGCAATCGCTGGACGTTCGTAATTCCGTTGCTGAATTTTGGGCAGATTGAGCAGGAGAGGCTGTGTACGTTGGAAGTTTTAGTAGGCTAAACAAGTTCAGAGCCCAAGTGTTTGTGGTTCCTTTGAGAGGTTACCAGTGGGAGATGAGGACCAGCAAGAGCTTTCAGGGCTGGCACCTTTAGTGTAGGAGTAATCGCTGGACGTTCGCAATGTCGGTGTTGAGCTCTGGCCAGATTGAGCAGGAGAGGCTGTGTACGTTGGAAGTTTTAGTAGGCTAAACAAGTTCAGAGCCCAAGTGTTTGTGGTTCGTTTGAGAGGTTACCAGTGGGAGATGAGGACCAGCAAGAGCTTTCAGGGCTGGCACCTTTAGTGTAGGAGCAATCGCTGGACGTTCGCAATGTCGGTGTTGAGCTCTGGCCAGATTGAGCAGGAGAGGCTGTGTACGTTGGAAGTTTTAGTAGGCTAAACAAGTTCAGAGCCCAAGTGTTTGTGGTTCGTTTGAGAGGTTACCAGTGGGAGATGAGGACCAGCAAGAGCTTTCAGGGCTGGCACCTTTAGTGTAGGAGCAATCCCTGGACGTTCGCAATTTCGGTGTTGAGCTCTGGCCAGATTGAGCAGGAGAGGCTGTGTACGTTGGAAGTTTTAGTAGGCTAAACAAGTTCAGAGCCCAAGTGTTTGTGGTTCGTTTGAGAGGTTACCAGTGGGAGATGAGGACCAGCAAGAGCTTTCAGGGCTGGCACCTTTAGTGTAGGAGCAATCGCTGGACGTTCGCAATTTCGGTGTTGAGCTCTGGCCAGATTGAGCAGGAGAGGCTGTGTACGTTGGAAGTTTTAGTAGGCTAAAAAAGTTCAGAGCCCAAGTGTTTGTGGTTCGTTTGAGAGGTTACCAGTGGGAGATGAGGACCAGCAAGAGCTTTCAGGGCTGGCACCTTTAGTGTAGGAGCAATCGCTGGACGTTCGCAATTTCGGTGTTGAGCTCTGGCCAGATTGAGCAGGAGAGGCTGTGTACGTTGGAAGTTTTAGCAGCCTAAACAAGTTCAGAGCCCAAGTGTTTGTGGTTCGTTTGAGAGGTTACCAGTGGGAGATGAGGACCAGCAAGAGCTTTCAGGGCTGGCACCTTTAGTGTAGGAGCAATCGCTAGACGTTCGCAATTTTGTTGCTGAATCTTGGCCAGATTGAGCAGGAGAGGCTGTGTACGTTGGAAGTTTTAGTAGGCTAAACAAGTTCAGAGCCCAAGTGTTTGTGGTTCGTTTGAGAGGTTACCAGTGGGAGATGAGGACCAGCAAGAGCTTTCAGGGCTGGCACCTTTAGTGTAGGAGCAATCGCTGGACGTTCGCAATTTTGTTGCTGAATCTTGGCCAGATTGAGGAGGAGAGGCTGTGTACGTTGGAAGTTTTAGCAGCCTAAACAAGTTCAGAGCCCAAGTGTTTGTGGTTCCTTTGAGAGGTTACCAGTGGGAGATGAGGACCAGCAAGAGCTTTCAGGGCTGGCACCTTTAGTGTAGGAGCAATCGCTGGACGTTCGCAATGTCGGTGTTGAGCTCTGGCCAGATTGAGCAGGAGAGGCTGTGTACGTTGGAAGTTTTAGTAGGCTAAACAAGTTCAGAGCCCAAGTGTTTGTGGTTCGTTTGAGAGGTTACCAGTGGGAGATGAGGACCAGCAAAAGCTTTCAGGGCTGGCACCTTTAGTGTAGGAGCAATCGCTGGACGTTCGCAATTTCGGTGTTGAGCTCTGGCCAGATTGAGCAGGAGAGGCTGTGTACGTTGGAAGTTTTAGTAGGCTAAACAAGTTCAGAGCCCAAGTGTTTGTGGTTCATTTGAGAGGTTACCAGTGGGAGATGAGGACCAGCAAGAGCTTTCAGGGCTGGCACCTTTAGTGTAGGAGCAATCGCTGGACGTTCGCAATTTCGTTGGTGAATTTTGGGCAGATTGAGCAGGAGAGGCTGTGTACGTTGGAAGTTTTAGTAGGCTAAACAAGTTCAGAGCCCAAGTGTTTGTGGTTCGTTTGAGAGGTTACCAGTGGGAGATGAGGACCAGCAAGAGCTTTCAGGGCTGGCACCTTTAGTGTAGGAGCAATCGCTGGACGTTCGTAATTCCGTTGCTGAATTTTGGGCAGATTGAGCAGGAGAGGCTGTGTACGTTGGAAGTTTTAGTAGGCTAAACAAGTTCAGAGCCCAAGTGTTTGTGGTTCGTTTGAGAGGTTACCAGTGGGAGATGAGACCAGCAAGAGCTTTCAGGGCTGGCACCTTTAGTGTAGGAGCAATCGCTGGACGTTCGCAATGTCGGTGTTGAGCTCTGGCCAGATTGAGCAGGAGAGGCTGTGTACGTTGGAAGTTTTAGTAGGCTAAACAAGTTCAGAGCCCAAGTGTTTGTGGTTCGTTTGAGAGGTTACCAGTGGGAGATGAGGACCAGCAAGAGCTTTCAGGGCTGGCACCTTTAGTGTAGGAGCAATCCCTGGACGTTCGCAATTTCGTTGGTGAATTTTGGCCAGATTGAGCAGGAGAGGCTGTGTACGTTGGAAGTTTTAGTAGGCTAAACAAGTTCAGAGCCCAAGTGTTTGTGGTTCGTTTGAGAGGTTACCAGTGGGAGATGAGGACCAGCAAGAGCTTTCAGGGCTGGCACCTTTAGTGTAGGAGCAATCGCTGGACGTTCGCAATGTCGGTGTTGAGCTCTGGCCAGATTGAGCAGGAGAGGCTGTGTACGTTGGAAGTTTTAGTAGGCTAAACAAGTTCAGAGCCCAAGTGTTTGTGGTTCATTTGAGAGGTTACCAGTGGGAGATGAGGACCAGCAAGAGCTTTCAGGGCTGGCACCTTTAGTGTAGGAGCAATCCCTGGACGTTCGCAATTTCGGTGTTGAGCTCTGGCCAGATTGAGCAGGAGAGGCTGTGTACGTTGGAAGTTTTAGTAGGCTAAACAAGTTCAGAGCCCAAGTGTTTGTGGTTCGTTTGAGAGGTTACCAGTGGGAGATGAGGACCAGCAAGAGCTTTCAGGGCTGGCACCTTTAGTGTAGGAGCAATCGCTGGACGTTCGCAATTTCGGTGTTGAGCTCTGGCCAGATTGAGCAGGAGAGGCTGTGTACGTTGGAAGTTTTAGTAGGCTAAACAAGTTCAGAGCCCAAGTGTTTGTGGTTCATTTGAGAGGTTACCAGTGGGAGATGAGGACCAGCAAGAGCTTTCAGGGCTGGCACCTTTAGTGTAGGAGCAATCGCTGGACGTTCGCAATTTCGGTGTTGAGCTCTGGCCAGATTGAGCAGGAGAGGCTGTGTACGTTGGAAGTTTTAGTAGGCTAAACAAGTTCAGAGCCCAAGTGTTTGTGGTTCGTTTGAGAGGTTACCAGTGGGAGATGAGGACCAGCAAGAGCTTTCAGGGCTGGCACCTTTAGTGTACGAGCAATCGCTGGACGTTCGCAATTTCGGTGTTGAGCTCTGGCCAGATTGAGCAGGAGAGGCTGTGTACGTTGGAAGTTTTAGTAGGCTAAACAAGTTCAGAGCCCAAGTGTTTGTGGTTCGTTTGAGAGGTTACCAGTGGGAGATGAGGACCAGCAAGAGCTTTCAGGGCTGGCACCTTTAGTGTAGGAGCAATCGCTGGACGTTCGCAATTTCGTTGGTGAATTTTGGGCAGATTGAGCAGGAGAGGCTGTGTACGTTGGAAGTTTTAGTAGGCTAAACAAGTTCAGAGTCGAAGTGTTTGTGGTTCGTTTGAGAGGTTACCAGTGGGAGATGAGGACCAGCAAGAGCTTTCAGGGCTGGCACCTTTAGTGTAGGAGCAATCGCTGGACGTTCGCAATGTCGGTGTTGAGCTCTGGCCAGATTGAGCAGGAGAGGCTGTGTACGTTGGAAGTTTTAGTAGGCTAAACAAGTTCAGAGCCCAAGTGTTTGTGGTTCGTTTGAGAGGTTACCAGTGGGAGATGAGGACCAGCAAGAGCTTTCAGGGCTGGCACCTTTAGTGTAGGAGCAATCGCTGGACGTTCGCAATGTCGGTGTTGAGCTCTGGCCAGATTGAGCAGGAGAGGCTGTGTACGTTGGAAGTTTTAGTAGGCTAAACAAGTTCAGAGCCCAAGTGTTTGTGGTTCGTTTGAGAGGTTACCAGTGGGAGATGAGGACCAGCAAGAGCTTTCAGGGCTGGCACCTTTAGTGTAGGAGCAATCGCTGGACGTTCGCAATGTCGGTGTTGAGCTCTGGCCAGATTGAGCAGGAGAGGCTGTGTACGTTGGAAGTTTTAGTAGGCTAAACAAGTTCAGAGCCCAAGTGTTTGTGGTTCGTTTGAGAGGTTACCAGTGGGAGATGAGGACCAGCAAGAGCTTTCAGGGCTGGCACCTTTAGTGTAGGAGCAATCGCTGGACGTTCGCAATTTCGGTGTTGAGCTCTGGCCAGATTGAGCAGGAGAGGCTGTGTACGTTGGAAGTTTTAGTAGGCTAAACAAGTTCAGAGCCCAAGTGTTTGTGGTTCGTTTGAGAGGTTACCAGTGGGAGATGAGGACCAGTAAGAGCTTTCAGGGCTGGCACCTTTAGTGTAGGAGCAATCGCTGGACGTTCGTAATTCCGTTGCTGAATTTTGGGCAGATTGAGCAGGAGAGTCTGTGTACGTTGGAAGTTTTAGTAGGCTAAACAAGTTCAGAGCCCAAGTGTTTGTGGTTCCTTTGAGAGGTTACCAGTGGGAGATGAGGACCAGCAAGAGCTTTCAGGGCTGGCACCTTTAGTGTAGGAGCAATCGCTGGACGTTCGTAATTCCGTTGCTGAATTTTGGGCATATTGAGCAGGAGAGGCTGTGTACGTTGGAAGTTTTAGTAGGCTAAACAAGTTCAGAGCCCAAGTGTTTGTGGTTCGTTTGAGAGGTTACCAGTGGGAGATGAGGACCAGCAAGAGCTTTCAGGGCTGGCACCTTTAGTGTAGGAGCAATCGCTGGACGTTCGCAATGTCGGTGTTGAGCTCTGGCCAGATTGAGCAGGAGAGGCTGTGTACGTTGGAAGTTTTAGTAGGCTAAACAAGTTCAGAGCCCAAGTGTTTGTGGTTCCTTTGAGAGGTTACCAGTGGGAGATGAGGACCAGCAAGAGCTTTCAGGGCTGGCACCTTTAGTGTAGGAGCAATCGCTGGACGTTCGTAATTCCGTTGCTGAATTTTGGGCAGATTGAGCAGGAGAGGCTGTGTACGTTGGAAGTTTTAGTAGGCGAAACAAGTTCAGAGCCCAAGTGTTTGTGGTTCGTTTGAGAGGTTACCAGTGGGAGATGAGGACCAGCAAGAGCTTTCAGGGCTGGCACCTTTAGTGCAGGAGCAATCGCTGGACGTTCGCAATGTCGGTGTTGAGCTCTGGCCAGATTGAGCAGGAGAGGCTGTATACGTTGGAAGTTTTAGTAGGCTAAACAAGTTCAGAGCCCAAGTGTTTGTGGTTCGTTTGAGAGGTTACCAGTGGGAGATGAGGACCAGCAAGAGCTTTCAGGGCTGGCACCTTTAGTGTAGGAGCAATCGCTGGACGTTCACAATGTCGGTGTTGAGCTCTGGCCAGATTGAGCAGGAGAGGCTGTGTACGTTGGAAGTTTTAGTAGGCTAAACAAGTTCAGAGCCCAAGTGTTTGTGGTTCGTTTGAGAGGTTACCAGTGGGAGATGAGGACCAGCAAGAGCTTTCAGGGCTGGCACCTTTAGTGTAGGAGCAATCGCTGGACGTTCGCAATTTCGTTGGTGAATTTTGGGCAGATTGAGCAGGAGAGGCTGTGTACGTTGGAAGTTTTAGTAGGCTAAACAAGTTCAGAGTCCAAGTGTTTGTGGTTCGTTTGAGAGGTTACCAGTGGGAGATGAGGACCAGCAAGAGCTTTCAGGGCTGGCACCTTTAGTGTAGGAGCAATCGCTGGACGTTCGCAATGTCGGTGTTGAGCTCTGGCCAGATTGAGCAGGAGAGGCTGTGTACGTTGGAAGTTTTAGTAGGCTAAACAAGTTCAGAGGCCAAGTGTTTGTGGTTCGTTTGAGAGGTTACCAGTGGGAGATGAGGACCAGCAAGAGCTTTCAGGGCTGGCACCTTTAGTGTAGGAGCAATCGCTGGACGTTCGCAATTTCGGTGTTGAGCTCTGGGCAGATTGAGCAGGAGAGGCTGTGTACGTTGGAAGTTTTAGTAGGCTAAACAAGTTCAGAGCCCAAGTGTTTGTGGTTCGTTTGAGAGGTTACCAGTGGGAGATGAGGACCAGCAAGAGCTTTCAGGGCTGGCACCTTTAGTGTAGGAGCAATCCCTGGACGTTCGCAATTTCATTGGTGAATTTTGGCCAGATTGAGCAGGAGAGGCTGTATACGTTGGAAGTTTTAGTAGGCTAAACAAGTTCAGAGCCCAAGTGTTTGTGGTTCGTTTGAGAGGTTACCAGTGGGAGATGAGGACCAGCAAGAGCTTTCAGGGCTGGCACCTTTAGTGTAGGAGCAATCGCTGGACGTTCACAATTTCGTCGGTGAATTTTGGGCAGATTGAGCAGGAGAGGCTGTGTACGTTGGAAGTTTTAGTAGGCTAAACAAGTTCAGAGTCCAAGTGTTTGTGGTTCGTTTGAGAGGTTACCAGTGGGAGATGAGGACCAGCAAGAGCTTTCAGGGCTGGCACCTTTAGTGTAGGAGCAATCCCTGGACGTTCGCAATGTCGGTGTTGAGCTCTGGCCAGATTGAGCAGGAGAGGCTGTGTACGTTGGAAGTTTTAGTAGGCTAAACAAGTTCAGAGGCCAAGTGTTTGTGGTTCGTTTGAGAGGTTACCAGTGGGAGATGAGGACCAGCAAGAGCTTTCAGGGCTGGCACCTTTAGTGTAGGAGCAATCGCTGGACGTTCGCAATTTCGGTGTTGAGCTCTGGGCAGATTGAGCAGGAGAGGCTGTGTACGTTGGAAGTTTTAGTAGGCTAAACAAGTTCAGAGCCCAAGTGTTTGTGGTTCGTTTGAGAGGTTACCAGTGGGAGATGAGGACCAGCAAGAGCTTTCAGGGCTGGCACCTTTAGTGTAGGAGCAATTGCTGGACGTTCGCAATTTCATTGGTGAATTTTGGCCAGATTGAGCAGGAGAGGCTGTATACGTTGGAAGTTTTAGTAGGCTAAACAAGTTCAGAGCCCAAGTGTTTGTGGTTCGTTTGAGAGGTTACCAGTGGGAGATGAGGACCAGCAAGAGCTTTCAGGGCTGGCACCTTTAGTGTAGGAGCAATCGCTGGACGTTCGCAATTTCGTTGGTGAATTTTGGCCAGATTGAGCAGGAGAGGCTGTGTACGTTGGAAGTTTTAGTAGGCTAAACAAGTTCAGAGCCCAAGTGTTTGTGGTTCGTTTGAGAGGTTACCAGTGGGAGATGAGGACCAGCAAGAGCTTTCAGGGCTGGCACCTTTAGTGTAGGAGCAATCGCTGGACGTTCGCAATTTTGTTGCTGAATTTTGGCCAGATTGAGGAGGAGAGGCTGTGTACGTTGGAAGTTTTAGCAGCCTAAACAAGCTCAGAGCCCAAGTGTTTGTGGTTCGTTTGAGAGGTTACCAGTGGGAGATGAGGACCAGCAAGAGCTTTCAGGGCTGGCACCTTTAGTGTAGGAGCAATCGCTGGACGTTCGCAATTTCGGTGTTGAGCTCTGGCCAGATTGAGCAGGAGAGGCTGTGTACGTTGGAAGTTTTAGTAGGCTAAACAAGTTCAGAGCCCAAGTGTTTGTGGTTCATTTGAGAGGTTACCAGTGGGAGATGAGGACCAGCAAGAGCTTTCAGGGCTGGCACCTTTAGTGTAGGAGCAATCGCTGGACGTTCGCAATTTCGGTGTTGAGCTCTGGCCAGATTGAGCAGGAGAGGCTGTGTACGTTGGAAGTTTTAGTAGGCGAAACAAGTTCAGAGCCTAAGTGTTTGTGGTTCGTTTGAGAGGTTACCAGTGGGAGATGAGGACCAGCAAGAGCTTTCAGGGCTGGCACCTTTAGTGTAGGAGCAATCGCTGGACGTTCGCAATGTCGGTGTTGAGCTCTGGCCAGATTGAGCAGGAGAGGCTGTGTACGTTGGAAGTTTTAGTAGGCTAAACAAGTTCAGAGCCCAAGTGTTTGTGGTTCGTTTGAGAGGTTACCAGTGGGAGATGAGGACCAGCAAGAGCTTTCAGGGCTGGCACCTTTAGTGTAGGAGCAATCGCTGGACGTTCGCAATTTCGGTGTTGAGCTCTGGCCAGATTGAGCAGGAGAGGCTGTGTACGTTGGAAGTTTTAGTAGGCTAAACAAGTTCAGAGCCCAAGTGTTTGTGGTTCGTTTGAGAGGTTACCAGTGGGAGATGAGGACCAGCAAGAGCTTTCAGGGCTGGCACCTTTAGTGTAGGAGCAATCGCTGGACGTTCGCAATTTCGGTGTTGAGCTCTGGCCAGATTGAGCAGGAGAGGCTGTGTACGTTGGAAGTTTTAGTAGGCTAAACAAGTTCAGAGCCCAAGTGTTTGTGGTTCATTTGAGAGGTTACCAGTGGGAGATGAGGACCAGCAAGAGCTTTCAGGGCTGGCACCTTTAGTGTAGGAGCAATCGCTGGACGTTCGCAATTTCGTTGGTGAATTTTGGCCAGATTGAGCAGGAGAGGCTGTGTACGTTGGAAGTTTTAGTAGGCTAAACAAGTTCAGAGCCCAAGTGTTTGTGGTTCGTTTGAGAGGTTACCAGTGGGAGATGAGGACCAGCAAGAGCTTTCAGGGCTGGCACCTTTAGTGTAGGAGCAATCCCTGGACATTCGCAATGTCGGTGTTGAGCTCTGGCCAGATTGAGCAGGAGAGGCTGTGTACGTTGGAAGTTTTAGTAGGCTAAACAAGTTCAGAGCCCAAGTGTTTGTGGTTCGTTTGAGAGGTTACCAGTGGGAGATGAGGACCAGCAAGAGCTTTCAGGGCTGGCATCTTTAGTGTAGGAGCAATCCCTGGACGTTCGCAATTTCGGTGTTGAGCTCTGGCCAGATTGAGCAGGAGAGGCTGTGTACGTTGGAAGTTTTAGTAGGCGAAACAAGTTCAGAGCCCAAGTGTTTGTGGTTCGTTTGAGAGGTTACCAGTGGGAGATGAGGACCAGCAAGAGCTTTCAGGGCTGGCACCTTTAGTGTAGGAGCAATCCCTGGACGTTCGGAATTTCGGTGTTGAGCTCTGGCCAGATTGAGCAGGAGAGGCTGTGTACGTTGGAAGTTTTAGTAGGCTAAACAAGTTCAGAGCCCAAGTGTTTGTGGTTCGTTTGAGAGGTTACCAGTGGGAGATGAGGACCAGCAAGAGCTTTCAGGGCTGGCACCTTTAGTGTAGGAGCAATCGCTGGACGTTCACAATGTCGGTGTTGAGCTCTGGCCAGATTGAGCAGGAGAGGCTGTGTACGTTGGAAGTTTTAGTAGGCTAAACAAGTTCAGAGCCCAAGTGTTTGTGGTTCGTTTGAGAGGTTACCAGTGGGAGATGAGGACCAGCAAGAGCTTTCAGGGCTGGCACCTTTAGTGTAGGAGCAATCCCTGGACGTTCGCAATTTCGTTGGTGAATTTTGGCCAGATTGAGCAGGAGAGGCTGTGTACGTTGGAAGTTTTAGTAGGCTAAACAAGTTCAGAGGCCAAGTGTTTGTGGTTCGTTTGAGAGGTTACCAGTGGGAGATGAGGACCAGCAAGAGCTTTCAGGGCTGGCACCTTTAGTGTAGGAGCAATCCCTGGACGTTCGCAATTTCGGTGTTGAGCTCTGGCCAGATTGAGCAGGAGAGGCTGTGTACGTTGGAAGTTTTAGTAGGCTAAACAAGTTCAGAGCCCAAGTGTTTGTGGTTCGTTTGAGAGGTTACCAGTGGGAGATGAGGACCAGCAAGAGCTTTCAGGGCTGGCACCTTTAGTGTAGGAGCAATCCCTGGACGTTCGCAATGTCGGTGTTGAGCTCTGGCCAGATTGAGCAGGAGAGGCTGTGTACGTTGGAAGTTTTAGTAGGCTAAACAAGTTCAGAGCCCAAGTGTTTGTGGTTCATTTGAGAGGTTACCAGTGGGAGATGAGGACCAGCAAGAGCTTTCAGGGCTGGCACCTTTAGTGTAGGAGCAATCGCTGGACGTTCGCAATTTCGGTGTTGAGCTCTGGCCAGATTGAGCAGGAGAGGCTGTGTACGTTGGAAGTTTTAGTAGGCGAAACAAGTTCAGAGCCCAAGTGTTTGTGGTTCGTTTGAGAGGTTACCAGTGGGAGATGAGGACCAGCAAGAGCTTTCAGGGCTGGCACCTTTAGTGTAGGAGCAATCGCTGGACGTTCGCAATGTCAGTGTTGAGCTCTGGCCAGATTGAGCAGGAGAGGCTGTGTACGATGGAAGTTTTAGTAGCCTAAACAAGTTCAGAGCCCAAGTGTTTGTGGTTCATTTGAGAGGTTACCAGTGGGACATGAGGACCAGCAAGAGCTTTCAGGGCTGGCACCTTTAGTGTAGGAGCAATCGCTGGACGTTCGTAATTCCGTTGCTGAATTTTGGGCAGATTGAGCAGGAGAGGCTGTGTACGTTGGAAGTTTTAGTAGGCTAAACAAGTTCAGAGCCCAAGTGTTTGTGGTTCGTTTGAGAGGTTACCAGTGGGAGATGAGGACCAGCAAGAGCTTTCAGGGCTGGCACCTTTAGTGTAGGAGTAATCGCTGGACGTTCGCAATGTCGGTGTTGAGCTCTGGCCAGATTGAGCAGGAGAGGCTGTGTACGTTGGAAGTTTTAGTAGGCTAAACAAGTTCAGAGCCCAAGTGTTTGTGGTTCGTTTGAGAGGTTACCAGTGGGAGATGAGGACCAGCAAGAGCTTTCAGGGCTGGCACCTTTAGTGTAGGAGCAATCCCTGGACGTTCGCAATTTCGGTGTTGAGCTCTGGCCAGATTGAGCAGGAGAGGCTGTATACGTTGGAAGTTTTAGTAGGCTAAACAAGTTCAGAGCCCAAGTGTTTGTGGTTCGTTTGAGAGGTTACCAGTGGGAGATGAGGACCAGCAAGAGCTTTCAGGGCTGGCACCTTTAGTGTAGGAGCAATCGCTGGACGTTCGCAACGTCGGTGTTGAGCTCTGGCCAGATTGAGCAGGAGAGGCTGTGTACGTTGGAAGTTTTAGTAGGCTAAGCAAGTTCAGAGCCCAAGTGTTTGTGGTTCGTTTGAGAGGTTACCAGTGGGAGATGAGGACCAGCAAGAGCTTTCAGGGCTGGCACCTTTAGTGTAGGAGCAATCGCTGGACGTTCGCAATTTCGTTGGTGAATTTTGGGCAGATTGAGCAGGAGAGGCTGTGTACGTTGGAAGTTTTAGTAGGCGAAACAAGTTCAGAGCCCAAGTGTTTGTGGTTCGTTTGAGAGGTTACCAGTGGGAGATGAGGAGCAGCAAGAGCTTTCAGGGCTGGCACCTTTAGTGTAGGAGCAATCCCTGGACGTTCGCAATTTCGGTGTTGAGCTCTGGCCAGATTGAGCAGGAGAGGCTGTGTACGTTGGAAGTTTTAGTAGGCTAAACAAGTTCAGAGCCCAAGTGTTTGTGGTTCGTTTGAGAGGTTACCAGTGGGAGATGAGGACCAGCAAGAGCTTTCAGGGCTGGCACCTTTAGTGTAGGAGCAATCGCTGGACGTTCGCAATTTCGGTGTTGAGCTCTGGCCAGATTGAGCATGAGAGGCTGTGTACGTTGGAAGTTTTAGTAGGCTAAACAAGTTCAGAGGCCAAGTGTTTGTGGTTCGTTTGAGAGGTTACCAGTGGGAGATGAGGACCAGCAAGAGCTTTCAGGGCTGGCACCTTTAGTGTAGGAGCAATCGCTGGACGTTCGCAATTTCGGTGTTGAGCTCTGGCCAGATTGAGCAGGAGAGGCTGTGTACGTTGGAAGTTTTAGTAGGCGAAACAAGTTCAGAGCCCAAGTGTTTGTGGTTCGTTTGAGAGGTTACCAGTGGGAGATGAGGACCAGCAAGAGCTTTCAGGGCTGGCACCTTTAGTGTAGGAGCAATCGCTGGACGTTCGCAATTTCGGTGTTGAGCTCTGGCCAGATTGAGTAGGAGAGGCTGTGTACGTTGGAAGTTTTAGTAGGCGAAACAAGTTCAGAGCCCAAGTGTTTGTGGTTCGTTTGAGAGGTTACCAGTGGGAGATGAGGACCAGCAAGAGCTTTCAGGGCTGGCACCTTTAGTGTAGGAGCAATCGCTGGACGTTCGCAATTTCGTTGGTGAATTTTGGGCAGATTGAGCAGGAGAGGCTGTGTATGTTGGAAGTTTTAGTAGGCTAAACAAGTTCAGAGCCCAAGTGTTTGTGGTTCGTTTGAGAGGTTACCAGTGGGAGATGAGGACCAGCAAGAGCTTTCAGGGCTGGCACCTTTAGTGTAGGAGCAATCGCTGGACTTTCGCAATTTCGTTGGTGAATTTTGGCCAGATTGAGCAGGAGAGGCTGTGTACGTTGGAAGTTTTAGTAGGCTAAACAAGTTCAGAGCCCAAGTGTTTGTGGTTCGTTTGAGAGGTTACCAGTGGGAGATGAGGACCAGCAAGAGCTTTCAGGGCTGGCACCTTTAGTGTAGGAGCAATCGCTGGACGTTTGCAATGTCGGTGTTGAGCTCTGGCCAGATTGAGCAGGAGAGGCTGTGTACGTTGGAAGTTTTAGTAGGCGAAACAAGTTCAGAGCCCAAGTGTTTGTGGTTCGTTTGAGAGGTTACCAGTGGGAGATGAGGACCAGCAAGAGCTTTCAGGGCTGGCACCTTTAGTGTAGGAGCAATCCCTGGACGTTCGCAATTTCGGTGTTGAGCTCTGGCCAGATTGAGCAGGAGAGGCTGTGTACGTTGGAAGTTTTAGTAGGCTAAACAAGTTCAGAGCCCAAGTGTTTGTGGTTCGTTTGAGAGGTTACCAGTGGGAGATGAGGACCAGCAAGAGCTTTCAGGGCTGGCACCTTTAGTGTAGGAGCAATCGCTGGACGTTCGCAATGTCGGTGTTGAGCTCTGGCCAGATTGAGCAGGAGAGGCTGTGTACGTTGGAAGTTTTAGTAGCCTAAACAAGTTCAGAGCCCAAGTGTTTGTGGTTCGTTTGAGAGGTTACCAGTGGGAGATGAGGACCAGCAAGAGCTTTCAGGGCTGGCACCTTTAGTGTAGGAGCAATCGCTGGACGTTCGTAATTCCGTTGCTGAATTTTGGGCAGATTGAGCAGGAGAGGCTGTGTACGTTGGAAGTTTTAGTAGGCTAAACAAGTTCAGAGCCCAAGTGTTTGTGGTTCGTTTGAGAGGTTACCAGTGGGAGATGAGGACCAGCAAGAGCTTTCAGGGCTGGCACCTTTAGTGTAGGAGCAATCGCTGGACGTTCGCAATGTCGGTGTTGAGCTCTGGCCAGATTGAGCAGGAGAGGCTGTGTACGTTGGAAGTTTTAGTAGGCGAAACAAGTTCAGAGCCCAAGTGTTTGTGGTTCGTTTGAGAGGTTACCAGTGGGAGATGAGGACCAGCAAGAGCTTTCAGGGCTGGCACCTTTAGTGTAGGAGCAATCGCTGGACGTTCGCAATGTCGGTGTTGAGCTCTGGCCAGATTGAGCAGGAGAGGCTGTGTACGTTGGAAGTTTTAGTAGGCTAAACAAGTTCAGAGCCCAAGTGTTTGTGGTTCGTTTGAGAGGTTACCAGTGGGAGATGAGGACCAGCAAGAGCTTTCAGGGCTGGCACCTTTAGTGTAGGAGCAATCGCTGGAGGTTCGCAATGTCGGTGTTGAGCTCTGGCCAGATTGAGCAGGAGAGGCTGTGTACGTTGGAAGTTTTAGTAGGCTAAACAAGTTCAGAGCCCAAGTGTTTGTGGTTCGTTTGAGAGGTTACCAGTGGGAGATGAGGACCAGCAAGAGCTTTCAGGGCTGGCACCTTCAGTGTAGGAGCAATCGCTGGACGTTCGCAATGTCGGTGTTGAGCTCTGGCCAGATTGAGCAGGAGAGGCTGTGTACGTTGGAAGTTTTAGTAGGCTAAAAAAGTTCAGAGCCCAAGTGTTTGTGGTTCGTTTGAGAGGTTACCAGTGGGAGATGAGGACCAGCAAGAGCTTTCAGGGCTGGCACCTTTAGTGTAGGAGCAATCGCTGGACGTTCGCAATTTCGGTGTTGAGCTCTGGCCAGATTGAGCAGGAGAGGCTGTGTACGTTGGAAGTTTTAGTAGGCTAAACAAGTTCAGAGCCCAAGTGTTTGTGGTTCGTTTGAGAGGTTACCAGTGGGAGATGAGGACCAGCAAGAGCTTTCAGGGCTGGCACCTTTAGTGTAGGAGCAATCGCTGGACGTTCGCAATGTCGGTGTTGAGCTCTGGCCAGATTGAGCAGGAGAGGCTGTGTACGTTGGAAGTTTTAGTAGCCTAAACAAGTTCAGAGGCCAAGTGTTTGTGGTTCCTTTGAGAGGTTACCAGTGGGAGATGAGGACCAGTAAGAGCTTTCAGGGCTGGCACCTTTAGTGTAGGAGCAATCGCTGGACGTTCGTAATTCCGTTGCTGAATTTTGGGCAGATTGAGCAGGAGAGGCTGTGTACGTTGGAAGTTTTAGTAGCCTAAACAAGTTCAGAGGCCAAGTGTTTGTGGTTCGTTTGAGAGGTTACCAGTGGGAGATGAGGACCAGCAAGAGCTTTCAGGGCTGGCACCTTTAGTGTAGGAGCAATCGCTGGACGTTCGCAATGTCGGTGTTGAGCTCTGGCCAGATTGAGCAGGAGAGGCTGTGTACGTTGGAAGTTTTAGTAGGCTAAAAAAGTTCAGAGCCCAAGTGTTTGTGGTTCGTTTGAGAGGTTACCAGTGGGAGATGAGGACCAGCAAGAGCTTTCAGGGCTGGCACCTTTAGTGTAGGAGCAATCGCTGGACGTTCGCAATGTCGGTGTTGAGCTCTGGCCAGATTGAGCAGGAGAGGCTGTGTACGTTGGAAGTTTTAGTAGGCTAAACAAGTTCAGAGCCCAAGTTTTTGTGGTTCGTTTGAGAGGTTACCAGTGGGAGATGAGGACCAGCAAGAGCTTTCAGGGCTGGCACCTTATAGTGTAGGAGCAATCGCTAGACGTTCGCAATTTTGTTGCTGAATTTTGGCCAGATTGAGGAGGAGAGGCTGTGTACGTTGGAAGTTTTAGTAGGCTAAACAAGTTCGGAGCCCAAGTGTTTGTGGTTCGTTTGAGAGGTTACCAGTGGGAGATGAGGACCAGCAAGAGCTTTCAGGGCTGGCACCTTTAGTGTAGGAGCAATCGCTGGACTTTCGCAATTTCGGTGTTGAGCTCTGGCCAGATTGAGCAGGAGAGGCTGTGTACGTTGGAAGTTTTAGTAGGCTAAACAAGTTCAGAGCCCAAGTGTTTGTGGTTCATTTGAGAGGTTACCAGTGGGAGATGAGGACCAGCAAGAGCTTTCAGGGCTGGCACCTTTAGTGTAGGAGCAATCGCTGGACGTTCGCAATTTCGGTGTTGAGCTCTGGCCAGATTGAGCAGGAGAGGCTGTGTACGTTGGAAGTTTTAGTAGGCTAAACAAGTTCAGAGCCTAAGTGTTTGTGGTTCGTTTGAGAGGTTACCAGTGGGAGATGAGGACCAGCAAGAGCTTTCAGGGCTGGCACCTTTAGTGTAGGAGCAATCGCTGGACGTTCGCAATGTCGGTGTTGAGCTCTGGCCAGATTGAGCAGGAGAGGCTGTGTACGTTGGAAGTTTTAGTAGGCTAAACAAGTTCAGAGCCCAAGTGTTTGTGGTTCGTTTGAGAGGTTACCAGTGGGAGATGAGGAACCAGCAAGAGCTTTCAGGGCTGGCACCTTTAGTGTAGGAGCAATCGCTGGACGTTCGCAATTTCGGTGTTGAGCTCTGGCCAGATTGAGCAGGAGAGGCTGTGTACGTTGGAAGTTTTAGTAGGCTAAACAAGTTCAGAGCCCAAGTGTTTGTGGTTCGTTTGAGAGGTTACCAGTGGGAGATGAGGACCAGCAAGAGCTTTCAGGGCTGGCACCTTTAGTGTAGGAGCAATCCCTGGACGTTCGCAATGTCGGTGTTGAGCTCTGGCCAGATTGAGCAGGAGAGGCTGTGTACGTTGGAAGTTTTAGTAGGCTAAACAAGTTCAGAGCCCAAGTGTTTGTGGTTCATTTGAGAGGTTACCAGTGGGAGATGAGGACCAGCAAGAGCTTTCAGGGCTGGCACCTTTAGTGTAGGAGCAATCGCTGGACGTTCGCAATTTCGTTGGTGAATTTTGGGCAGATTGAGCAGGAGAGGCTGTGTACGTTGGAAGTTTTAGCAGCCTAAACAAGTTCAGAGCCCAAGTGTTTGTGGTTCGTTTGAGAGGTTACCAGTGGGAGATGAGGACCAGCAAGAGCTTTCAGGGCTGGCACCTTTAGTGTAGGAGCAATCGCTGGACGTTCGCAATTTCGGTGTTGAGCTCTGGCCAGATTGAGCAGGAGAGGCTGTGTACGTTGGAAGTTTTAGTAGGCTAAAAAAGTTCAGAGCCCAAGTGTTTGTGGTTCGTTTGAGAGGTTACCAGTGGGAGATGAGGACCAGCAAGAGCTTTCAGGGCTGGCACCTTTAGTGTAGGAGCAATCGCTGGACGTTCGCAATGTCGGTGTTGAGCTCTGGCCAGATTGAGCAGGAGAGGCTGTGTACGTTGGAAGTTTTAGTAGGCTAAACAAGTTCAGAGCCCAAGTTTTTGTGGTTCGTTTGAGAGGTTACCAGTGGGAGATGAGGACCAGCAAGAGCTTTCAGGGCTGGCACCTTATAGTGTAGGAGCAATCGCTAGATGTTCGCAATTTTGTTGCTGAATTTTGGCCAGATTGAGGAGGAGAGGCTGTGTACGTTGGAAGTTTTAGTAGGCTAAACAAGTTCGGAGCCCAAGTGTTTGTGGTTCGTTTGAGAGGTTACCAGTGGGAGATGAGGACCAGCAAGAGCTTTCAGGGCTGGCACCTTTAGTGTAGGAGCAATCGCTGGACTTTCGCAATTTCGGTGTTGAGCTCTGGCCAGATTGAGCAGGAGAGGCTGTGTACGTTGGAAGTTTTAGTAGGCTAAACAAGTTCAGAGCCCAAGTGTTTGTGGTTCATTTGAGAGGTTACCAGTGGGAGATGAGGACCAGCAAGAGCTTTCAGGGCTGGCACCTTTAGTGTAGGAGCAATCGCTGGACGTTCGCAATTTCGGTGTTGAGCTCTGGCCAGATTGAGCAGGAGAGGCTGTGTACGTTGGAAGTTTTAGTAGGCTAAACAAGTTCAGAGCCTAAGTGTTTGTGGTTCGTTTGAGAGGTTACCAGTGGGAGATGAGGACCAGCAAGAGCTTTCAGGGCTGGCACCTTTAGTGTAGGAGCAATCGCTGGACGTTCGCAATGTCGGTGTTGAGCTCTGGCCAGATTGAGCAGGAGAGGCTGTGTACGTTGGAAGTTTTAGTAGGCTAAACAAGTTCAGAGCCCAAGTGTTTGTGGTTCGTTTGAGAGGTTACCAGTGGGAGATGAGGACCAGCAAGAGCTTTCAGGGCTGGCACCTTTAGTGTAGGAGCAATCGCTGGACGTTCGCAATGTCGGTGTTGAGCTCTGGCCAGATTGAGCAGGAGAGGCTGTGTACGTTGGAAGTTTTAGTAGGCTAAACAAGTTCAGAGCCCAAGTGTTTGTGGTTCGTTTGAGAGGTTACCAGTGGGAGATGAGGACCAGCAAGAGCTTTCAGGGCTGGCACCTTTAGTGTAGGAGCAATCCCTGGACGTTCGCAATTTCGGTGTTGAGCTCTGGCCAGATTGAGCAGGAGAGGCTGTGTACGTTGGAAGTTTTAGTAGGCTAAACAAGTTCAGAGCCCAAGTGTTTGTGGTTCATTTGAGAGGTTACCAGTGGGAGATGAGGACCAGCAAGAGCTTTCAGGGCTGGCACCTTTAGTGTAGGAGCAATCGCTGGACGTTCGCAATTTCGTTGGTGAATTTTGGGCAGATTGAGCAGGAGAGGCTGTGTACGTTGGAAGTTTTAGCAGCCTAAACAAGTTCAGAGCCCAAGTGTTTGTGGTTCGTTTGAGAGGTTACCAGTGGGAGATGAGGACCAGCAAGAGCTTTCAGGGCTGGCACCTTTAGTGTAGGAGCAATCGCTGGACGTTCGCAATTTCGGTGTGGAGCTCTGGCCAGATTGAGCAGGAGAGGCTGTGTACGTTGGAAGTTTTAGTAGGCTAAACAAGTTCAGAGCCCAAGTGTTTGTGGTTCGTTTGAGAGGTTACCAGTGGGAGATGAGGACCAGCAAGAGCTTTCAGGGCTGGCACCTTTAGTGTAGGAGCAATCGCTGGACGTTCGCAATTTCGTTGGTGAATTTTAGGCAGATTGAGCAGGAGAGGCTGTGTACGTTGGAAGTTTTAGTAGGCTAAACAAGTTCAGAGTCCAAGTGTTTGTGGTTCGTTTGAGAGGTTACCAGTGGGAGATGAGGACCAGCAAGAGCTTTCAGGGCTGGCACCTTTAGTGTAGGAGCAATCGCTGGACGTTCGCAATGTCGGTGTTGAGCTCTGGCCAGATTGAGCAGGAGAGGCTGTGTACGTTGGAAGTTTTAGTAGGCTAAACAAGTTCAGAGGCCAAGTGTTTGTGGTTCGTTTGAGAGGTTACCAGTGGGAGATGAGGACCAGCAAGAGCTTTCAGGGCTGGCACCTTTAGTGTAGGAGCAATCGCTGGACGTTCGCAATTTCGGTGTTGAGCTCTGGGCAGATTGAGCAGGAGAGGCTGTGTACGTTGGAAGTTTTAGTAGGCTAAACAAGTTCAGAGCCCAAGTGTTTGTGGTTCGTTTGAGAGGTTACCAGTGGGAGATGAGGACCAGCAAGAGCTTTCAGGGCTGGCACCTTTAGTGTAGGAGCAATCCCTGGACGTTCGCAATTTCATTGGTGAATTTTGGCCAGATTGAGCAGGAGAGGCTGTATACGTTGGAAGTTTTAGTAGGCTAAACAAGTTCAGAGCCCAAGTGTTTGTGGTTCGTTTGAGAGGTTACCAGTGGGAGATGAGGACCAGCAAGAGCTTTCAGGGCTGGCACCTTTAGTGTAGGAGCAATCGCTGGACGTTCACAATTTCGTTGGTGAATTTTGGGCAGATTGAGCAGGAGAGGCTGTGTACGTTGGAAGTTTTAGTAGGCTAAACAAGTTCAGAGTCCAAGTGTTTGTGGTTCGTTTGAGAGGTTACCAGTGGGAGATGAGGACCAGCAAGAGCTTTCAGGGCTGGCACCTTTAGTGTAGGAGCAATCCCTGGACGTTCGCAATGTCGGTGTTGAGCTCTGGCCAGATTGAGCAGGAGAGGCTGTGTACGTTGGAAGTTTTAGTAGGCTAAACAAGTTCAGAGGCCAAGTGTTTGTGGTTCGTTTGAGAGGTTACCAGTGGGAGATGAGGACCAGCAAGAGCTTTCAGGGCTGGCACCTTTAGTGTAGGAGCAATCGCTGGACGTTCGCAATTTCGGTGTTGAGCTCTGGGCAGATTGAGCAGGAGAGGCTGTGTACGTTGGAAGTTTTAGTAGGCTAAACAAGTTCAGAGCCCAAGTGTTTGTGGTTCGTTTGAGAGGTTACCAGTGGGAGATGAGGACCAGCAAGAGCTTTCAGGGCTGGCACCTTTAGTGTAGGAGCAATTGCTGGACGTTCGCAATTTCATTGGTGAATTTTGGCCAGATTGAGCAGGAGAGGCTGTATACGTTGGAAGTTTTAGTAGGCTAAACAAGTTCAGAGCCCAAGTGTTTGTGGTTCGTTTGAGAGGTTACCAGTGGGAGATGAGGACCAGCAAGAGCTTTCAGGGCTGGCACCTTTAGTGTAGGAGCAATCGCTGGACGTTCGCAATTTCGTTGGTGAATTTTGGCCAGATTGAGCAGGAGAGGCTGTGTACGTTGGAAGTTTTAGTAGGCTAAACAAGTTCAGAGCCCAAGTGTTTGTGGTTCGTTTGAGAGGTTACCAGTGGGAGATGAGGACCAGCAAGAGCTTTCAGGGCTGGCACCTTTAGTGTAGGAGCAATCGCTGGACGTTCGCAATTTTGTTGCTGAATTTTGGCCAGATTGAGGAGGAGAGGCTGTGTACGTTGGAAGTTTTAGCAGCCTAAACAAGCTCAGAGCCCAAGTGTTTGTGGTTCGTTTGAGAGGTTACCAGTGGGAGATGAGGACCAGCAAGAGCTTTCAGGGCTGGCACCTTTAGTGTAGGAGCAATCGCTGGACGTTCGCAATTTCGGTGTTGAGCTCTGGCCAGATTGAGCAGGAGAGGCTGTGTACGTTGGAAGTTTTAGTAGGCTAAACAAGTTCAGAGCCCAAGTGTTTGTGGTTCATTTGAGAGGTTACCAGTGGGAGATGAGGACCAGCAAGAGCTTTCAGGGCTGGCACCTTTAGTGTAGGAGCAATTGCTGGACGTTCGCAATTTCGGTGTTGAGCTCTGGCCAGATTGAGCAGGAGAGGCTGTGTACGTTGGAAGTTTTAGTAGGCGAAACAAGTTCAGAGCCTAAGTGTTTGTGGTTCGTTTGAGAGGTTACCAGTGGGAGATGAGGACCAGCAAGAGCTTTCAGGGCTGGCACCTTTAGTGTAGGAGCAATCGCTGGACGTTCGCAATGTCGGTGTTGAGCTCTGGCCAGATTGAGCAGGAGAGGCTGTGTACGTTGGAAGTTTTAGTAGGCTAAACAAGTTCAGAGCCCAAGTGTTTGTGGTTCGTTTGAGAGGTTACCAGTGGGAGATGAGGACCAGCAAGAGCTTTCAGGGCTGGCACCTTTAGTGTAGGAGCAATCGCTGGACGTTCGCAATTTCGGTGTTGAGCTCTGGCCAGATTGAGCAGGAGAGGCTGTGTACGTTGGAAGTTTTAGTAGGCTAAACAAGTTCAGAGCCCAAGTGTTTGTGGTTCGTTTGAGAGGTTACCAGTGGGAGATGAGGACCAGCAAGAGCTTTCAGGGCTGGCACCTTTAGTGTAGGAGCAATCGCTGGACGTTCGCAATTTCGGTGTTGAGCTCTGGCCAGATTGAGCAGGAGAGGCTGTGTACGTTGGAAGTTTTAGTAGGCTAAACAAGTTCAGAGCCCAAGTGTTTGTGGTTCATTTGAGAGGTTACCAGTGGGAGATGAGGACCAGCAAGAGCTTTCAGGGCTGGCACCTTTAGTGTAGGAGCAATCGCTGGACGTTCGCAATTTCGTTGGTGAATTTTGGCCAGATTGAGCAGGAGAGGCTGTGTACGTTGGAAGTTTTAGTAGGCTAAACAAGTTCAGAGCCCAAGTGTTTGTGGTTCGTTTGAGAGGTTACCAGTGGGAGATGAGGACCAGCAAGAGCTTTCAGGGCTGGCACCTTTAGTGTAGGAGCAATCCCTGGACATTCGCAATGTCGGTGTTGAGCTCTGGCCAGATTGAGCAGGAGAGGCTGTGTACGTTGGAAGTTTTAGTAGGCTAAACAAGTTCAGAGCCCAAGTGTTTGTGGTTCGTTTGAGAGGTTACCAGTGGGAGATGAGGACCAGCAAGAGCTTTCAGGGCTGGCATCTTTAGTGTAGGAGCAATCCCTGGACGTTCGCAATTTCGGTGTTGAGCTCTGGCCAGATTGAGCAGGAGAGGCTGTGTACGTTGGAAGTTTTAGTAGGCTAAACAAGTTCAGAGCCCAAGTGTTTGTGGTTCGTTTGAGAGGTTACCAGTGGGAGATGAGGACCAGCAAGAGCTTTCAGGGCTGGCACCTTTAGTGTAGGAGCAATCCCTGGACGTTCGGAATTTCGGTGTTGAGCTCTGGCCAGATTGAGCAGGAGAGGCTGTGTACGTTGGAAGTTTTAGTAGGCTAAACAAGTTCAGAGCCCAAGTGTTTGTGGTTCGTTTGAGAGGTTACCAGTGGGAGATGAGGACCAGCAAGAGCTTTCAGGGCTGGCACCTTTAGTGTAGGAGCAATCGCTGGACGTTCACAATGTCGGTGTTGAGCTCTGGCCAGATTGAGCAGGAGAGGCTGTGTACGTTGGAAGTTTTAGTAGGCTAAACAAGTTCAGAGCCCAAGTGTTTGTGGTTCGTTTGAGAGGTTACCAGTGGGAGATGAGGACCAGCAAGAGCTTTCAGGGCTGGCACCTTTAGTGTAGGAGCAATCCCTGGACGTTCGCAATTTCGTTGGTGAATTTTGGCCAGATTGAGCAGGAGAGTCTGTGTACGTTGGAAGTTTTAGTAGGCTAAACAAGTTCAGAGGCCAAGTGTTTGTGGTTCGTTTGAGAGGTTACCAGTGGGAGATGAGGACCAGCAAGAGCTTTCAGGGCTGGCACCTTTAGTGTAGGAGCAATCCCTGGACGTTCGCAATTTCGGTGTTGAGCTCTGGCCAGATTGAGCAGGAGAGGCTGTGTACGTTGGAAGTTTTAGTAGGCTAAACAAGTTCAGAGCCCAAGTGTTTGTGGTTCGTTTGAGAGGTTACCAGTGGGAGATGAGGACCAGCAAGAGCTTTCAGGGCTGGCACCTTTAGTGTAGGAGCAATCCCTGGACGTTCGCAATGTCGGTGTTGAGCTCTGGCCAGATTGAGCAGGAGAGGCTGTGTACGTTGGAAGTTTTAGTAGGCTAAACAAGTTCAGAGCCCAAGTGTTTGTGGTTCATTTGAGAGGTTACCAGTGGGAGATGAGGACCAGCAAGAGCTTTCAGGGCTGGCACCTTTAGTGTAGGAGCAATCGCTGGACGTTCGCAATGTCGGTGTTGAGCTCTGGCCAGATTGAGCAGGAGAGGCTGTGTACGTTGGAAGTTTTAGTAGGCGAAACAAGTTCAGAGCCCAAGTGTTTGTGGTTCGTTTGAGAGGTTACCAGTGGGAGATGAGGACCAGCAAGAGCTTTCAGGGCTGGCACCTTTAGTGTAGGAGCAATCGCTGGACGTTCGCAATGTCGGTGTTGAGCTCTGGCCAGATTGAGCAGGAGAGGCTGTGTACGATGGAAGTTTTAGTAGCCTAAACAAGTTCAGAGCCCAAGTGTTTGTGGTTCATTTGAGAGGTTACCAGTGGGACATGAGGACCAGCAAGAGCTTTCAGGGCTGGCACCTTTAGTGTAGGAGCAATCGCTGGACGTTCGTAATTCCGTTGCTGAATTTTGGGCAGATTGAGCAGGAGAGGCTGTGTACGTTGGAAGTTTTAGTAGGCTAAACAAGTTCAGAGCCCAAGTGTTTGTGGTTCGTTTGAGAGGTTACCAGTGGGAGATGAGGACCAGCAAGAGCTTTCAGGGCTGGCACCTTTAGTGTAGGAGTAATCGCTGGACGTTCGCAATGTCGGTGTTGAGCTCTGGCCAGATTGAGCAGGAGAGGCTGTGTACGTTGGAAGTTTTAGTAGGCTAAACAAGTTCAGAGCCCAAGTGTTTGTGGTTCGTTTGAGAGGTTACCAGTGGGAGATGAGGACCAGCAAGAGCTTTCAGGGCTGGCACCTTTAGTGTAGGAGCAATCCCTGGACGTTCGCAATTTCGGTGTTGAGCTCTGGCCAGATTGAGCAGGAGAGGCTGTATACGTTGGAAGTTTTAGTAGGCTAAACAAGTTCAGAGCCCAAGTGTTTGTGGTTCGTTTGAGAGGTTAGCAGTGGGAGATGAGGACCAGCAAGAGCTTTCAGGGCTGGCACCTTTAGTGTAGGAGCAATCGCTGGACGTTCGCAACGTCGGTGTTGAGCTCTGGCCAGATTGAGCAGGAGAGGCTGTGTACGTTGGAAGTTTTAGTAGGCTAAACAAGTTCAGAGC
The DNA here is from genome assembly GCF_030936135.1 of Gavia stellata. Classification (NCBI taxonomy): domain Eukaryota; kingdom Metazoa; phylum Chordata; class Aves; order Gaviiformes; family Gaviidae; genus Gavia; species Gavia stellata. The sequence goes on from NW_026776566.1 coordinate 42,285, forward strand.
CCAAGTGTTTGTGGTTCGTTTGAGAGGTTACCAGTGGGAGATGAGGACCAGCAAGAGCTTTCAGGGCTGGCACCTTTAGTGTAGGAGCAATCGCTGGACGTTCGCAATTTCGTTGGTGAATTTTGGGCAGATTGAGCAGGAGAGGCTGTGTACGTTGGAAGTTTTAGTAGGCGAAACAAGTTCAGAGCCCAAGTGTTTGTGGTTCGTTTGAGAGGTTACCAGTGGGAGATGAGGAGCAGCAAGAGCTTTCAGGGCTGGCACCTTTAGTGTAGGAGCAATCGCTGGACGTTCGCAATTTCGGTGTTGAGCTCTGGCCAGATTGAGCAGGAGAGGCTGTGTACGTTGGAAGTTTTAGTAGGCTAAACAAGTTCAGAGCCCAAGTGTTTGTGGTTCGTTTGAGAGGTTACCAGTGGGAGATGAGGACCAGCAAGAGCTTTCAGGGCTGGCACCTTTAGTGTAGGAGCAATCGCTGGACGTTCGCAATTTCGGTGTTGAGCTCTGGCCAGATTGAGCATGAGAGGCTGTGTACGTTGGAAGTTTTAGTAGGCTAAACAAGTTCAGAGCCCAAGTGTTTGTGGTTCGTTTGAGAGGTTACCAGTGGGAGATGAGGACCAGCAAGAGCTTTCAGGGCTGGCACCTTTAGTGTAGGAGCAATCGCTGGACGTTCGCAATTTCGGTGTTGAGCTCTGGCCAGATTGAGCAGGAGAGGCTGTGTACGTTGGAAGTTTTAGTAGGCGAAACAAGTTCAGAGCCCAAGTGTTTGTGGTTCGTTTGAGAGGTTACCAGTGGGAGATGAGGACCAGCAAGAGCTTTCAGGGCTGGCACCTTTAGTGTAGGAGCAATCGCTGGACGTTCGCAATTTCGGTGTTGAGCTCTGGGCAGATTGAGCAGGAGAGGCTGTGTACGTTGGAAGTTTTAGTAGCCTAAACAAGTTCAGAGCCCAAGTGTTTGTGGTTCGTTTGAGAGGTTACCAGTGGGAGATGAGGACCAGCAAGAGCTTTCAGGGCTGGCACCTTTAGTGTAGGAGCAATTGCTGGACGTTCGCAATTTCATTGGTGAATTTTGGCCAGATTGAGCAGGAGAGGCTGTATACGTTGGAAGTTTTAGTAGGCTAAACAAGTTCAGAGCCCAAGTGTTTGTGGTTCGTTTGAGAGGTTACCAGTGGGAGATGAGGACCAGCAAGAGCTTTCAGGGCTGGCACCTTTAGTGTAGGAGCAATCGCTGGACGTTCGCAATTTCGTTGGTGAATTTTGGCCAGATTGAGCAGGAGAGGCTGTGTACGTTGGAAGTTTTAGTAGGCTAAACAAGTTCAGAGCCCAAGTGTTTGTGGTTCGTTTGAGAGGTTACCAGTGGGAGATGAGGACCAGCAAGAGCTTTCAGGGCTGGCACCTTTAGTGTAGGAGCAATCGCTGGACGTTCGCAATTTTGTTGCTGAATTTTGGCCAGATTGAGGAGGAGAGGCTGTGTACGTTGGAAGTTTTAGCAGCCTAAACAAGCTCAGAGCCCAAGTGTTTGTGGTTCGTTTGAGAGGTTACCAGTGGGAGATGAGGACCAGCAAGAGCTTTCAGGGCTGGCACCTTTAGTGTAGGAGCAATCGCTGGACGTTCGCAATTTCGGTGTTGAGCTCTGGCCAGATTGAGCAGGAGAGGCTGTGTACGTTGGAAGTTTTAGTAGGCTAAACAAGTTCAGAGCCTAAGTGTTTGTGGTTCATTTGAGAGGTTACCAGTGGGAGATGAGGACCAGCAAGAGCTTTCAGGGCTGGCACCTTTAGTGTAGGAGCAATCGCTGGACGTTCGCAATTTCGGTGTTGAGCTCTGGCCAGATTGAGCAGGAGAGGCTGTGTACGTTGGAAGTTTTAGTAGGCGAAACAAGTTCAGAGCCTAAGTGTTTGTGGTTCGTTTGAGAGGTTACCAGTGGGAGATGAGGACCAGCAAGAGCTTTCAGGGCTGGCACCTTTAGTGTAGGAGCAATCGCTGGACGTTCGCAATGTCGGTGTTGAGCTCTGGCCAGATTGAGCAGGAGAGGCTGTGTACGTTGGAAGTTTTAGTAGGCTAAACAAGTTCAGAGCCCAAGTGTTTGTGGTTCGTTTGAGAGGTTAGCAGTGGGAGATGAGGACCAGCAAGAGCTTTCAGGGCTGGCACCTTTAGTGTAGGAGCAATCGCTGGACGTTCGCAATGTCGGTGTTGAGCTCTGGCCAGATTGAGCAGGAGAGGCTGTGTACGTTGGAAGTTTTAGTAGGCTAAACAAGTTCAGAGCCCAAGTGTTTGTGGTTCGTTTGAGAGGTTACCAGTGGGAGATGAGGACCAGCAAGAGCTTTCAGGGCTGGCACCTTTAGTGTAGGAGCAATCGCTGGACGTTCGCAATTTCGGTGTTGAGCTCTGGCCAGATTGAGCAGGAGAGGCTGTGTACGTTGGAAGTTTTAGTAGGCTAAACAAGTTCAGAGCCCAAGTGTTTGTGGTTCATTTGAGAGGTTACCAGTGGGAGATGAGGACCAGCAAGAGCTTTCAGGGCTGGCACCTTTAGTGTAGGAGCAATCGCTGGACGTTCGCAATTTCGTTGGTGAATTTTGGCCAGATTGAGCAGGAGAGGCTGTGTACGTTGGAAGTTTTAGTAGGCTAAACAAGTTCAGAGCCCAAGTGTTTGTGGTTCGTTTGAGAGGTTACCAGTGGGAGATGAGGACCAGCAAGAGCTTTCAGGGCTGGCACCTTTAGTGTAGGAGCAATCCCTGGACATTCGCAATGTCGGTGTTGAGCTCTGGCCAGATTGAGCAGGAGAGGCTGTGTACGTTGGAAGTTTTAGTAGGCTAAACAAGTTCAGAGCCCAAGTGTTTGTGGTTCGTTTGAGAGGTTACCAGTGGGAGATGAGGACCAGCAAGAGCTTTCAGGGCTGGCATCTTTAGTGTAGGAGCAATCCCTGGACGTTCGCAATTTCGGTGTTGAGCTCTGGCCAGATTGAGCAGGAGAGGCTGTGTACGTTGGAAGTTTTAGTAGGCGAAACAAGTTCAGAGCCCAAGTGTTTGTGGTTCGTTTGAGAGGTTACCAGTGGGAGATGAGGACCAGCAAGAGCTTTCAGGGCTGGCACCTTTAGTGTAGGAGCAATCGCTGGACGTTCGCAATTTCGGTGTTGAGCTCTGGCCAGATTGAGCAGGAGAGGCTGTGTACGTTGGAAGTTTTAGTAGGCTAAACAAGTTCAGAGCCCAAGTGTTTGTGGTTCGTTTGAGAGGTTACCAGTGGGAGATGAGGACCAGCAAGAGCTTTCAGGGCTGGCACCTTTAGTGTAGGAGCAATCGCTGGACGTTCACAATGTCGGTGTTGAGCTCTGGCCAGATTGAGCAGGAGAGGCTGTGTACGTTGGAAGTTTTAGTAGGCTAAACAAGTTCAGAGCCCAAGTGTTTGTGGTTCGTTTGAGAGGTTACCAGTGGGAGATGAGGACCAGCAAGAGCTTTCAGGGCTGGCACCTTTAGTGTAGGAGCAATCCCTGGACGTTCGCAATTTCGTTGGTGAATTTTGGCCAGATTGAGCAGGAGAGGCTGTGTACGTTGGAAGTTTTAGTAGGCTAAACAAGTTCAGAGGCCAAGTGTTTGTGGTTCGTTTGAGAGGTTACCAGTGGGAGATGAGGACCAGCAAGAGCTTTCAGGGCTGGCACCTTTAGTGTAGGAGCAATCCCTGGACGTTCGCAATTTCGGTGTTGAGCTCTGGCCAGATTGAGCAGGAGAGGCTGTGTACGTTGGAAGTTTTAGTAGGCTAAACAAGTTCAGAGCCCAAGTGTTTGTGGTTCGTTTGAGAGGTTACCAGTGGGAGATGAGGACCAGCAAGAGCTTTCAGGGCTGGCACCTTTAGTGTAGGAGCAATCCCTGGACGTTCGCAATGTCGGTGTTGAGCTCTGGCCAGATTGAGCAGGAGAGGCTGTGTACGTTGGAAGTTTTAGTAGGCTAAACAAGTTCAGAGCCCAAGTGTTTGTGGTTCATTTGAGAGGTTACCAGTGGGAGATGAGGACCAGCAAGAGCTTTCAGGGCTGGCACCTTTAGTGTAGGAGCAATCGCTGGACGTTCGCAATGTCGGTGTTGAGCTCTGGCCAGATTGAGCAGGAGAGGCTGTGTACGTTGGAAGTTTTAGTAGGCGAAACAAATTCAGAGCCCAAGTGTTTGTGGTTCGTTTGAGAGGTTACCAGTGGGAGATGAGGACCAGCAAGAGCTTTCAGGGCTGGCACCTTTAGTGTAGGAGCAATCGCTGGACGTTCGCAATGTCGGTGTTGAGCTCTGGCCAGATTGAGCAGGAGAGGCTGTGTACGATGGAAGTTTTAGTAGCCTAAACAAGTTCAGAGCCCAAGTGTTTGTGGTTCATTTGAGAGGTTACCAGTGGGACATGAGGACCAGCAAGAGCTTTCAGGGCTGGCACCTTTAGTGTAGGAGCAATCGCTGGACGTTCGCAATTCCGTTGCTGAATTTTGGGCAGATTGAGCAGGAGAGGCTGTGTACGTTGGAAGTTTTAGTAGGCTAAACAAGTTCAGAGCCCAAGTGTTTGTGGTTCGTTTGAGAGGTTACCAGTGGGAGATGAGGACCAGCAAGAGCTTTCAGGGCTGGCACCTTTAGTGTAGGAGTAATCGCTGGACGTTCGCAATGTCGGTGTTGAGCTCTGGCCAGATTGAGCAGGAGAGGCTGTGTACGTTGGAAGTTTTAGTAGGCTAAACAAGTTCAGAGCCCAAGTGTTTGTGGTTCGTTTGAGAGGTTACCAGTGGGAGATGAGGACCAGCAAGAGCTTTCAGGGCTGGCACCTTTAGTGTAGGAGCAATCCCTGGACGTTCGCAATTTCGGTGTTGAGCTCTGGCCAGATTGAGCAGGAGAGGCTGTATACGTTGAAGTTTTAGTAGGCTAAACAAGTTCAGAGCCCAAGTGTTTGTGGTTCGTTTGAGAGGTTAGCAGTGGGAGATGAGGACCAGCAAGAGCTTTCAGGGCTGGCACCCTTTAGTGTAGGAGCAATCGCTGACGTTCGCAACGTCGGTGTTGAGCTCTGGCCAGATTGAGCAGGAGAGGCTGTGTACGTTGGAAGTTTTAGTAGGCTAAACAAGTTCAGAGCCCAAGTGTTTGTGGTTCGTTTGAGAGGTTACCAGTGGGAGATGAGGACCAGCAAGAGCTTTCAGGGCTGGCACCTTTAGTGTAGGAGCAATCGCTGGACGTTCGCAATTTCGTTGGTGAATTTTGGGCAGATTGAGCAGGAGAGGCTGTGTACGTTGGAAGTTTTAGTAGGCGAAACAAGTCAGAGCCCAAGTGTTTGTGGTTCGTTGAGAGGTTACCAGTGGGAGATGAGGAGCAGCAAGAGCTTTCAGGGCTGGCACCTTTAGTGTAGGAGCAATCGCTGGACGTTCGCAATTTCGGTGTTGATCTCTGGCCAGATTGAGCAGGAGAGGCTGTGTACGTTGGAAGTTTTAGTAGCTAAACAAGTTCAGAGCCCAAGTGTTTGTGGTTCGTTTGAGAGGTTACCAGTGGGAGATGAGGACCAGCAAGAGCTTTCAGGGCTGGCACCTTTAGTGTAGAGCAATCGCTGGACGTTCGCAATTTCGGTGTTGAGCTCTGGCCAGATTGAGCATGAGAGGCTGTGTACGTTGGAAGTTTTAGTAGGCTAAACAAGTTCAGAGCCCAAGTGTTTGTGGTTCGTTGAGAGGTTACCAGTGGGAGATGAGGACAGCAAGAGCTTTCAGGGCTGGCACCTTTAGTGTAGGAGCAATCGCTGGACGTTCGCAATTTCGGTGTTGAGCTCTGGCCAGATTGAGCAGGAGAGGCTGTGTACGTTGGAAGTTTTAGTAGGCGAAACAAGTTCAGAAGCCAAGTGTTTGTGGTTCGTTTGAGAGGTTACCAGTGGGAGATGAGGACCAGCAAGAGCTTTCAGGGCTGGCACCTTTAGTGTAGGAGCAATCGCTGGACGTTCGCAATTTCGGTGTTGAGCTCTGGCCAGATTGAGTAGGAGAGGCTGTGTACGTTGGAAGTTTTAGTAGGCTAAACAAGTTCAGAGCCAAGTGTTTGTGGTTCGTTTGAGAGGTTACCAGTGGGAGATGAGGACCAGCAAGAGCTTTCAGGGCTGGCACCTTTAGTGTAGGAGCAATCGCTGGACGTTCGCAATTTCGTTGGTGAATTTTGGCAGATTGAGCAGGAGAGGCTGTGTATGTGGAAGTTTTAGTAGGCTAAACAAGTTCAGAGCCCAAGTGTTTGTGGTTCGTTTGAGAGGTTACCAGTGGGAGATGAGGACCAGCAAGAGCTTTCAGGGCTGCACCTTTAGTGTAGGAGCAATCGCTGGACTTTCGCAATTTCGTTGGTGAATTTTGGCCAGATTGAGCAGGAGAGCTGTGTACGTTGGAAGTTTAGTAGGCTAAACAAGTTCAGAGCCCAAGTGTTTGTGGTTCGTTTGAGAGGTTACCAGTGGGAGATGAGGACCAGCAAGAGCTTTCAGGGCTGGCACCTTTAGTGTAGGAGCAATCGCTGGACGTTTGCAATGTCGGTGTTGAGCTCTGGCCAGATTGAGCAGAGAGAGGCTGTGTACGTTGGAAGTTTTAGTAGGCGAAACAAGTTCAGAGCCCAAGTGTTTGTGGTTCGTTTGAGAGGTTACCAGTGGGAGATGAGGACCAGCAGAGCTTTCAGGGCTGGCACCTTTAGTGTAGGAGCAATCCCTGGACGTTCGCAATTTCGGTGTTGAGCTCTGGCCAGATTGAGCAGGAGAGGCTGTGTACGTTGGAAGTTTTAGTAGGCTAAACAAGTTCAGAGCCCAAGTGTTTTGTGGTTCGTTTGAGAGGTTACCAGTGGGAGATGAGGACCAGCAAGAGCTTTCAGGGCTGGCACCTTTAGTGTAGGAGCAATCGCTGGACGTTCGCAATGTCGGTGTTGAGCTCTGGCCAGATTGAGCAGGAGAGGCTGTGTACGTTGGAAGTTTTAGTAGCCTAAACAAGTTCAGAGCCCAAGTGTTTGTGGTTCGTTGAGAGGTTACCAGTGGGAGATGAGGACCAGCAAGAGCTTTCAGGGCTGGCACCTTAGTGTAGAGCAATCGCGGACGTTCGTAATTCCGTTGCTGAATTTTGGGCAGATTGAGCAGGAGAGGCTGTGTACGTTGGAAGTTTAGTAGGCTAAACAAGTTCAGAGCCCAAGTGTTTGTGGTTCGTTTGAGAGGTTACCAGTGGGAGATGAGGACCAGCAAGAGCTTTCAGGGCTGGCACCTTTAGTGTAGGAGCAATCGCTGGACGTTCGCAATGTCGGTGTTGAGCTCTGGCCAGATTGAGCAGGAGAGGCTGTGTACGTTGGAAGTTTTAGTAGGCGAAACAAGTCAGAGCCCAAGTGTTTGTGGTTCGTTTGAGAGGTTACCAGTGGGAGATGAGGACCAGCAAGAGCTTTCAGGGCTGGCACCTTTAGTGTAGGAGCAATCGCTGGACGTTCGCAATGTCGGTGTTGAGCTCTGGCCAGATTGAGCAGGAGAGGCTGTGTACGTGGAAGTTTTAGTAGGCTAAACAAGTTCAGAGCCCAAGTGTTTGTGGTTCGTTGAGAGGTTACCAGTGGGAGATGAGGACCAGCAAGAGCTTTCAGGGCTGGCACCTTTAGTGTAGGAGCAATCGCTGGAGGTTCGCAATGTCGGTGTTGAGCTCTGGCCAGATTGAGCAGGAGAGGCTGTGTACGTTGGAAGTTTTAGTAGGCTAAACAAGTTCAGAGCCCAAGTGTTTGTGGTTCGTTTGAGAGGTTACCAGTGGGAGATGAGGACCAGCAGAGCTTTCAGGGCTGGCACCTTTAGTGTAGGAGCAATCGCTGGACGTTCGCAATGTCGGTGTTGAGCTCTGGCCAGATTTGAGCAGGAGAGGCTGTGTACGTTGGAAGTTTTAGTAGGCTAAAAAGTTCAGAGCCCAAGTGTTTGTGGTTCGTTGAGAGGTTACCAGTGGGAGATGAGGACCAGCAAGAGCTTTCAGGGCTGGCACCTTTAGTGTAGGAGCAATCGCTGGACGTTCGCAATGTCGGTGTTGAGCTCTGGCCAGATTGAGCAGGAGAGGCTGTGTACGTTGGAAGTTTTAGTAGGCTAAACAAGTTCAGAGCCAAGTGTTTGTGGTTCGTTTGAGAGGTTACCAGTGGGAGATGAGGACCAGCAAGAGCTTTCAGGGCTGGCACCTTAGTGTAGGAGCAATCGCTGGACGTTCGCAATGTCGGTGTTGAGCTCTGGCCAGATTGAGCAGGAGAGGCTGTGTACGTTGGAAGTTTTAGTAGCCTAAACAAGTTCAGAGGCCAGTGTTGTGGTCCTTTGAGAGGTTACCAGTGGGAGATGAGGACCAGTAAGAGCTTTCAGGCTGGCACCTTTAGTGTAGGAGCATCGCTGGACGTTCGTAATTCCGTTGCTGATTTTGGGCAGATTGAGCAGGAGAGGCTGTGTACTTGGAAGTTTTAGTAGCCTAAACAAGTTCAGAGGCCAAGTGTTTGTGGTTCGTTTGAGAGGTTACCAGTGGGAGATGAGGACCAGCAAGAGCTTTCAGGGCTGGCACCTTTAGTGTAGGAGCAATCGCTGGACGTTCGCAATGTCGGTGTTGAGCTCTGGCCAGATTGAGCAGAGAGAGCTGTGTACGTTGGAAGTTTTAGTAGGCTAAAAAAGTTCAGAGCCCAAGTGTTTGTGGTTCGTTTGAGAGGTTACCAGTGGGAGATGAGGACCAGCAAGAGCTTTCAGGGCTGGCACCTTTAGTGTAGGAGCAATCGCTGACGTTCGCAATGTCGGTGTTGAGCTCTGGCCAGATTGAGCAGGAGAGGCTGTGTACGTTGGAAGTTTTAGTAGGCTAAACAAGTTCAGCGCCCAAGTTTTTGTGGTTCGTTGAGAGGTTACCAGTGGAGATGAGGACCAGCAAGAGCTTCAGGGGCTGCACCTTATAGTGTAGGAGCAATCGCTAGACGTTCGCAATTTTGTTGGCTGAATTTTGGCCAGATTGAGGAGGAGAGGCTGTGTACGTTGGAAGTTTTAGTAGGCTAAACAAGTTCGGAGCCCAAGTGTTTGTGGTTCGTTTGAGAGGTTACCAGTGGGAGATGAGGACCAGCAAGAGCTTTCAGGGCTGGCACTTTAGTGTAGGAGCAATCGCTGGACTTTCGCAATTTCGGTGTTGAGCTCTGGCCAGATTGAGCAGGAGAGGCTGTGTACGTTGAAGGTTTAGTAGGCTAAACAAGTTCAGAGCCCAAGTGTTTGTGGTTCATTTGAGAGGTTACCAGTGGGAGATGAGGACCAGCAAGAGCTTTCAGGGCTGGCACCTTTAGTGTAGGAGCAATCGCTGGACGTTCGCAATTTCGGTGTTGAGCTCTGGCCAGATTGAGCAGGAGAGGCTGTGTACGTTGGAAGTTTTAGTAGGCTAAACAAGTTCAGAGCCTAAGTGTTTGTGGTTCGTTTGAGAGGCCTTACCAGTGGGAGATGAGGACCAGCAAGAGCTTTCAGGGCTGGCACCTTTAGTGTAGGAGCAATCGCTGGACGTTCGCAATGTCGGTGTTGAGCTCTGGCCAGATTGAGCAGGAGAGGCTGTGTACGTTGGAAGTTTTAGTAGGCTAAACAAGTTCAGAGCCCAAGTGTTTGTGGTTCGTTTGAGAGGTTACCAGTGGGAGATGAGGACCAGCAAGAGCTTTCAGGGCTGGCACCTTTAGTGTAGGAGCAATCGCTGGACGTTCGCAATGTCGGTGTTGAGCTCTGGCAAGACGTTCGCAATGTCGGTGTTGAGCTCTGGCCAGATTGAGCAGGAGAGGCTGTGTACGTTGGAAGTTTTAGTAGGCTAAACAAGTTCAGAGCCCAAGTGTTTGTGGTTCGTTTGAGAGGTTACCAGTGGGAGATGAGGACCAGCAAGAGCTTTCAGGGCTGGCACCTTTAGTGTAGGAGCAATCCCTGGACGTTCGCAATTTCGGTGTTGAGCTCTGGCCAGATTGAGCAGGAGAGGCTGTGTACGTTGGAAGTTTTAGTAGGCTAAACAAGTTCAGAGCCCAAGTGTTTGTGGTTCATTTGAGAGGTTACCAGTGGGAGATGAGGACCAGCAAGAGCTTTCAGGGCTGGCACCTTTAGTGTAGGAGCAATCGCTGGACGTTCGCAATTTCGTTGGTGAATTTTGGGCAGATTGAGCAGGAGAGGCTGTGTACGTTGGAAGTTTTAGCAGCCTAAACAAGTTCAGAGCCCAAGTGTTTGTGGTTCGTTTGAGAGGTTACCAGTGGGAGATGAGGACCAGCAAGAGCTTTCAGGGCTGGCACCTTTAGTGTAGGAGCAATCCTGGACGTTCGCAATTTCGGTGTTGAGCTCTGGCCAGATTGAGCAGGAGAGGCTGTGTACGTTGGAAGTTTTAGTAGGCTAAACAAGTTCAGAGCCCAAGTGTTTGTGGTTCGTTTGAGAGGTTACCAGTGGGAGATGAGGACCAGTAAGAGCTTTCAGGGCTGGCACCTTTAGTGTAGGAGCAATCGCTGGACGTTCGTAATTCCGTTGCTGAATTTTGGGCAGATTGAGCAGGAGAGGCTGTGTACGTTGGAAGTTTTAGTAGGCTAAACAAGTTCAGAGCCCAAGTGTTTGTGGTTCGTTTGAGAGGTTACCAGTGGGAGATGAGGACCAGCAAGAGCTTTCAGGGCTGGCACCTTTAGTGTAGGAGCAATCGCTGGACGTTCGCAATGTCGGTGTTGAGCTCTGGCCAGATTGAGCAGGAGAGGCTGTGTACGTTGGAAGTTTTAGTAGGCTAAACAAGTTCAGAGCCCAAGTGTTTGTGGTTCGTTTGAGAGGTTACCAGTGGGAGATGAGGACCAGCAAGAGCTTTCAGGGCTGGCACCTTTAGTGTAGGAGCAATCCCTGGACGTTCACAATTTCGGTGTTGAGCTCTGGCCAGATTGAGCAGGAGAGGCTGTGTACGTTGGAAGTTTTAGTAGGCTAAACAAGTTCAGAGCCCAAGTGTTTGTGGTTCGTTTGAGAGGTTACCAGTGGGAGATGAGGACCAGTAAGAGCTTTCAGGGCTGGCACCTTTAGTGTAGGAGCAATCGCTGGACGTTCGTAATTCCGTTGCTGAATTTTGGGCAGATTGAGCAGGAGAGGCTGTGTACGTTGGAAGTTTTAGTAGGCTAAACAAGTTCAGAGCCCAAGTGTTTGTGGTTCCTTTGAGAGGTTACCAGTGGGAGATGAGGACCAGCAAGAGCTTTCAGGGCTGGCACCTTTAGTGTAGGAGCAATCGCTGGACGTTCGCAATGTCGGTGTTGAGCTCTGGGCAGATTGAGCAGGAGAGGCTGTGTACGTTGGAAGTTTTAGTAGGCGAAACAAGTTCAGAGCCCAAGTGTTTGTGGTTCGTTTGAGAGGTTACCAGTGGGAGATGAGGACCAGCAAGAGCTTTCAGGGCTGGCACCTTTAGTGTAGGAGCAATCGCTGGACGTTCGCAATGTCGGTGTTGAGCTCTGGCCAGATTGAGCAGGAGAGGCTGTGTACGTTGGAAGTTTTAGTAGGCTAAACAAGTTCAGAGCCCAAGTGTTTGTGGTTCGTTTGAGAGGTTACCAGTGGGAGATGAGGACCAGCAAGAGCTTTCAGGGCTGGCACCTTTAGTGTAGGAGGAATCGCTGGACGTTCGCAATGTCGGTGTTGAGCTCTGGCCAGATTGAGCAGGAGAGGCTGTGTACGTTGGAAGTTTTAGTAGGCTAAACAAGTTCAGAGCCCAAGTGTTTGTGGTTCCTTTGAGAGGTTACCAGTGGGAGATGAGGACCAGCAAGAGCTTTCAGGGCTGGCACCTTTAGTGTAGGAGCAATCGCTGGACGTTCGCAATGTCGGTGTTGAGCTCTGGCCAGATTGAGCAGGAGAGGCTGTGTACGTTGGAAGTTTTAGTAGGCTAAAAAAGTTCAGAGCCCAAGTGTTTGTGGTTCGTTTGAGAGGTTACCAGTGGGAGATGAGGACCAGCAAGAGCTTTCAGGGCTGGCACCTTTAGTGTAGGAGCAATCGCTGGACGTTCGCAATTTCGGTGTTGAGCTCTGGCCAGATTGAGAAGGAGAGGCTGTGTACGTTGGAAGTTTTAGTAGGCTAAACAAGTTCAGAGCCCAAGTGTTTGTGGTTCGTTTGAGAGGTTACCAGTGGGAGATGAGGACCAGCAAGAGCTTTCAGGGCTGGCACCTTTAGTGTAGGAGCAATCGCTAGACGTTCGCAATTTTGTTGCTGAATTTTGGCCAGATTGAGGAGGAGAGGCTGTGTACGTTGGAAGTTTTAGCAGCCTAAACAAGTTCAGAGCCCAAGTGTTTGTGGTTCGTTTGAGAGGTTACCAGTGGGAGATGAGGACCAGCAAGAGCTTTCAGGGCTGGCACCTTTAGTGTAGGAGCAATCGCTGGACGTTCGCAATTTCGGTGTTGAGCTCTGGCCAGATTGAGCAGGAGAGGCTGTGTACGTTGGAAGTTTTAGTAGGCTAAACAAGTTCAGAGCCCAAGTGTTTGTGGTTCATTTGAGAGGTTACCAGTGGAGATGAGGACCAGCAAGAGCTTTCAGGGCTGGCACCTTTAGTGTAGGAGCAATCCCTGGACGTTCGCAATTTCGGTGTTGAGCTCTGGCCAGATTGAGCAGGAGAGGCTGTGTACGTTGGAAGTTTTAGTAGGCTAAACAAGTTCAGAGCCTAAGTGTTTGTGGTTCGTTTGAGAGGTTACCAGTGGGAGATGAGGACCAGCAAGAGCTTTCAGGGCTGGCACCTTTAGTGTAGGAGCAATCGCTGGACGTTCGCAATGTCGGTGTTGAGCTCTGGCCAGATTGAGCAGGAGAGGCTGTGTACGTTGGAAGTTTTAGTAGGCGAAACAAGTTCAGAGCCCAAGTGTTTGTGGTTCGTTTGAGAGGTTACCAGTGGGAGATGAGGACCAGCAAGAGCTTTCAGGGCTGGCACCTTTAGTGTAGGAGCAATCCCTGGACGTTCGCAATGTCGGTGTTGAGCTCTGGCCAGATTGAGCAGGAGAGGCTGTGTACGTTGGAAGTTTTAGTAGGCTAAACAAGTTCAGAGCCCAAGTGTTTGTGGTTCGTTTGAGAGGTTACCAGTGGGAGATGAGGACCAGCAAGAGCTTTCAGGGCTGGCACCTTTAGTGTAGGAGCAATCGCTGGACGTTCGCAATTTCGGTGTTGAGCTCTGGCCAGATTGAGCAGGAGAGGCTGTGTACGTTGGAAGTTTTAGTAGGCTAAACAAGTTCAGAGCCCAAGTGTTTGTGGTTCATTTGAGAGGTTACCAGTGGGACATGAGGACCAGCAAGAGCTTTCAGGGCTGGCACCTTTAGTGTAGGAGCAATCGCTGGACGTTCGCAATTTCGTTGGTGAATTTTGGGCAGATTGAGCAGGAGAGGCTGTGTACGTTGGAAGTTTTAGCAGCCTAAACAAGTTCAGAGCCCAAGTGTTTGTGGTTCGTTTGAGAGGTTACCAGTGGGAGATGAGGACCAGCAAGAGCTTTCAGGGCTGGCACCTTTAGTGTAGGAGCAATCGCTGGACGTTCGCAATTTCGGTGTTGAGCTCTGGCCAGATTGAGCAGGAGAGGCTGTGTACGTTGGAAGTTTTAGTAGGCGAAACAAGTTCAGAGCCAAGTGTTTGTGGTTCGTTTGAGAGGTTACCAGTGGGAGATGAGGACCAGCAAGAGCTTTCAGGGCTGGCACCTTTAGTGTAGGAGCAATCGCTGGACGTTCGTAATTCCGTTGCTGAATTTTGGGCAGATTGAGCAGGAGAGGCTGTGTACGTTGGAAGTTTTAGTAGGCTAAACAAGTTCAGAGCCCAAGTGTTTGTGGTTCCTTTGAGAGGTTACCAGTGA
>NW_026776567.1:0-35237 GCF_030936135.1 Gavia stellata
TACGTTGGAAGTTTTAGTAGGCTAAACAAGTTCAGAGCCCAAGTGTTTGTGGTTGCTTTTAGAGGTTACCAGAGGGAGATGAGGACCAGCAAGAGCTTTCTGGGCTGGCACCTTTAGTGTAGGAGCAATCGCTGGACGTTCGCAATGTCGGTGTTGAGCTCTGGCCAGATTGAGCAGGAGAGGCTGTGTACGTTGGAAGTTTTAGTAGGCTAAACAAGTTCAGAGCCCAAGTGTTTGTGGTTCGTTTGAGAGGTTACCAGTGGGAGATGAGGACCAGCAAGAGCTTTCAGGGCTGGCACCTTTAGTGTAGGAGCAATCGCTGGACGTTCGCAATTTCGGTGTTGAGCTCTGGCCAGATTGAGCAGGAGAGGCAGTGTACGTTGGAAGTTTTAGTAGGCTAAACAAGTTCAGAGGCCAAGTGTTTGTGGTTCGTTTGAGAGGTTCCCAGTGGGAGATGAGGACCAGCAAGAGCTTTCAGGACTGGCACCTTTAGTGTAGGAGCAATCGCTGGATGTTCGCAATTTCGGTGTTGAGCTCTGGCCAGATTGAGCAGGAGAGGCTGTGTACGTTGGAAGTTTTAGTAGCCTAAACAAGTTCAGAGCCCAAGTGTTTGTGGTTCGTTTGAGAGGTTACCAGTGGGAGATGAGGACCAGCAAGAGCTTTCAGGGCTGGCACCTTTAGTGTAGGAGCAATCGCTGGACATTGGCAATTTCGGTGTTGAATTTTGGCCAGATTGAGCAGGAGAGGCTGTGTACGTTGGAAGTTTTAGTAGGCTAAACAAGTTCAGAGGCCAAGTGTTTGTGGTTCGTTTGAGAGGTTACCAGTGGGAGATGAGGACCAGCAAGAGCTTTCAGGGCTGGCACCTTTAGTGTAGGAGCAATCGCTGGACGTTTGCAATTTCGGTGTTGAGCTCTGGCCAGATTGAGCAGGAGAGGCTGTGTACGTTGGAAGTTTTAGTAGCCTAAACAAGTCCAGAGCCCAAGTGTTTGTGGTTCGTTTGAGAGGTTACCAGTGGGAGATGAGGACCAGCGAGAGCTTTCAGGGCTGGCACCTTTAGTGTAGGAGCAATCGCTGGACGTTCGCAATTTCAGTGTTGAGCTCTGGCCAGATTGAGCAGGAGAGGCTGTGTACGTTGGAATTTTTAGTAGGCTAAACAAGTTCAGAGCCCAAGTGTTTGTGGTTCGTTTGAGAGGTTACCAGTAGGAGATGAGGACCAGCAAGAGCTTTCAGGGCTGGCACCTTTAGTGTAGGAGCAATCGCTGGACGTTCGCAATTTCGGTGTTGAGCTCTGGCCGGATTGAGCAGGAGAGGCTGTGTACGTTGGAAGTTTTAGTAGGCTAAACAAGTTCAGAGGCCAAGTGTTTGTGGTTCGTTTGAGAGGTTACCAGTGGGAGATGAGGACCAGCAAGACCTTTCAGGGCTGGCACCTTTAGTGTAGGAGCAATCCCTGGACGTTCGCAATGTCGGTGTTGAGCTCTGGCCAGATTGAGCAGGAGAGGCTGTGTACGTTGGAAGTTTTAGTAGGCTAAACAAGTTCAGAGGCCCATGTGTTTGTGGTTCGTTTGAGAGGTTACCAGTGGGAGATGAGGACCAGCAAGAGCTTTCAGGGCTGGCACCTTTAGTGTAGGAGCAATCGCTGGACGTTCGCAATGTCGGTGTTGAGCTCTGGACAGATTGAGCAGGAGAGGCTGTGTACGTTGGAAGTTTTAGTAGGCTAAACAAGTTCAGAGCCCAAGTGTTTGTGGTTCGTTTGAGAGGTTACCAGTGGGAGATGAGGACCAGCAAGATCTTTCAGGGCTGGCACCTTTAGTGTAGGAGCAATCCCTGGACGTTCGCAGTTTCGGCGTTGAGCTCTCACATGAATTAGCTAAAGGAAGCGATGATACGTCTGGACATTTGAGTGTCTAAACAAGTTCAGAGGCCAAGTGTTTGTGGTTCGTTTGAGAGGTTACCAGTGGGAGATGAGGACCAGCAAGAGCTTTCAGGGCTGGCACCTTTAGTGTAGGAGCAATCGCTGGACGTTCGCAATTTCAGTGTTGAGCTCTGACGTGAATTAGTGAAAGGAAGCGATGATACGTCTGGACCTTTTAGTGTCTAAACAAGTTCAGAGCCCAAGTGTTTGTGGTTCGTTTGAGAGGTTACCAGTGGGAGATGAGGACCAGCACCAGCTTTCAGGCCTGGCACCTTTAGAGTAGGAGCAATCGCTGGACGTTCGCAATTTCGGTGTTGAGCTCTGGCCAGGTTGAGCACGAGAGGCTGTGTACGTTGGAAGTTTTAGTAGGCTAAACAAGTTCAGAGCCCAAGAGGTTGTGGTTCGTTTGAGAGGTTACCAGTTGGAGATGAGGACCAGCAACAGATTTCAGGGGTGGCACCTTTAGTGTAGGAGTAATCGCTGGACGTTCGCAATTTCAGTGTTTAGCTCTGACGTGAATTAGTGACAGGAAGCGATGATATATCTGGACCTTTGAGTGTCTAAACAAGTTCAGAGTCCAAGTGTTTGTGGTTCGTTTTAGAGGTTACCAGTGGGAGATGAGGACCAGCACCAGGATTCAGGGCTGGAACCTTTAGTGTAGGAACAATCACTGGACGGTCGCAATTTCGGTGATGAACTTTAGCCAGATTGAGCAGGAGAGGCTGTGTACGTTGGAAGTTTTAGTAGGCTAAAGAAGTTCAGAGCCCAAGTGTTTGTGGTTCGTTTGAGAGGTTCCCAGTGGGAGATGAGGACCAGCAACAGCTTTCAGGGCTGGCACCTTTAGTGTAGGAGCAATCGCTGGACGTTCGCAATTTCGGTGTTGAGCTCTGGCCGGATTGAGCAGGAGAGGCTGTGTACGTTGGAAGTTTTAGTAGGCTAAACAAGTTCAGAGGCCAAGTGTTTGTGGTTCGTTTGAGAGGTTACCAGTGGGAGATGAGGACCAGCAAGACCTTTCAGGGCTGGCACCTTTAGTGTAGGAGCAATCCCTGGACGTTCGCAATGTCGGTGTTGAGCTCTGGCCAGATTGAGCAGGAGAGGCTGTGTACGTTGGAAGTTTTAGTAGGCTAAACAAGTTCAGAGCCCATGTGTTTGTGGTTCGTTTGAGAGGTTACCAGTGGGAGATGAGGACCAGCAAGAGCTTTCAGGGCTGGCACCTTTAGTGTAGGAGCAATCCCTGGACGTTCACAATTTCAGTGTTGAGCTCTGGCCAGATTGAGCAGGAGAGGCTGTGTACGTTGGAAGTTTTAGTAGGCTAAACAAGTTCAGAGCCCAAGTGTTTGTGGTTCGTTTGAGAGGTTACCAGTGGGAGATGAGGACCAGCAAGAGCTTTCAGGGCTGGCACCTTTAGTGTAGGAGCAATCCCTGGACGTTCGCAATTTCGGTGTTGAGCTCTGACGTGAATTAGTGAAAGGAAGCGATGATACGTCTGGACCTTTTAGTGTCTAAACAAGTTCAGAGCCCAAGTGTTTGTGGTTCGTTTGAGAGGTTACCAGTTGGAGATGAGGACCAGCAACAGATTTCAGGGGTGGCACCTTTAGTGTAGGAATAATCGCTGGACGTTCGCAATTTCACTGTTGATCTCTGACGTGAATTAGTGACAGGAAGCGATGATATGTCTGGACCTTTGAGTGTCTAAACAAGTTCAGAGTCCAAGTGTTTGTGGTTCGTTTTAGAGGTTACCAGTGGGAGATGAGGACCAGCACCAGGATTCAGGGCTGGAACCTTTAGTGTAGGAACAATCACTGGACGGTCGCAATTTCGGTGATGAACTTTAGCCAGATTGAGCAGGAGAGGCTGTGTACGTTGGAAGTTTTAGTAGGCTAAAGAAGTTCAGAGCCCAAGTGTTTGTGGTTCGTTTGAGAGGTTCCCAGTGGGAGATGAGGACCAGCAAGAGCTTTCAGGGCTGGCACCTTTAGTGTAGGAGCAATCGCTGGACGTTCGCAATTTCGGTGTTGAGCTCTGGCCAGATTGAGCAGGAGAGGCTGTGTACGTTGGAAGTTTTAGTAGGCTAAAGAAGTTCAGAGCCCAAGTGTTTGTGGTTCTTTTCAGAGGTTACCAGTGGGAGATGAGGACCAGCAAGAGCTTTCAGGGCTGGCACCTTTAGTGTAGGAGGAATTGCTGGACGTTCGCATTTTCAGTGTTGAGCTCTGACATGAATTAGCGAAAGGAAGCGATGATATGTCTGGACCTTTGAGTGTCTAAACAAGCTCAGAGCCCAAGTGTTTGTGGTTCGTTTGAGAGGTTACCAGTGGGAGATGAGGACCAGCAAGAGCTTTCAGGGCTGGCACAATAGTGTAGGAGCAATCGCTGGACGTTCACAATTTCGGTGTCGAGCTGTGGCCAGATTGAGCAGGAGAGGCTGTGTACGTTGGAAGTTTTAGTAGGCTAAACAAGTTCAGAGCCCAAGTGTTTGTGGTTCGTTTGAGAGGTTACCAGTGGGAGATGAGGACCAGCAAGAGCTTTCAGGGCTGGCACCATTGGTGTAGGAGCAATCGCTGGACGTTCGCAATTTCGGTGTTGACCTCTGGCCAGTTGAGCAGGAGAGGGCGTGTACGTTGGAAGCTTTAGTAGGCTAAACAAGTTCAGAGCCCAAGTGTTTGTGGTTCGTTTGAGAGGTTACTAGTGGGAGATGAGGACCAGCAAGATCTTTCAGGGCTGGCACCTTTAGTGTATGAACAATCGCTGGACGTTCGCAATTTCGGTGTTGAGCTCTGGCCAGATTGAGCAGGAGAGGCTGTGTACGTTGGAAGTTTTAGTAGGCTAAACAAGTTCAGAGGCCAAGTGTTTGTGGTTCGTTTGAGAGGTTACCAGTGGGAGATGAGGACCAGCAAGAGCTTTCAGGGCTGGCACCTTTAGTGTAGGAGCAATCCCTGGACGTTCGCAATTTCGGTGTTGAGCTCTGGCCAGATTGAGCAGGAGAGGCTGTGTACGTTGGAAGTTTTAGTAGGCTAAAGAAGTTCAGAGCCCAAGTGTTTGTGGTTCTTTTCAGAGGTTACCAGTGGGAGATGAGGACCAGCAAGAGCTTTCAGGGCTGGCACCTTTAGTGTAGGAGGAATTGCTGGACGTTCGCATTTTCAGTGTTGAGCTCTGACATGAATTAGCGAAAGGAAGCGATGATATGTCTGGACCTTTGAGTGTCTAAACAAGTTCAGAGCCCAAGTGTTTGTGGTTCGTTTGAGAGGTTACCAGTGGGAGATGAGGACTAGCAACAGCATTCAGGCATGGCACCTTTAGTCTGGGAGCAACCGCTGGACGTTTGCAATTTCGGTGTTGAACTTTGGCCAGATTGAGCAGGAGAGGCTGTGTACGTTGGAAGTTTTAGTAGGCTAAACAAGCTCAGAGCCCAAGTGTTTGTGGTTCGTTTGAGAGGTTACCAGTGGGAGATGAGGACCAGCAAGAGCTTTCAGGGCTGGCACCTTTAGTGTAGGAGCAATCGCTGGACGTTCGCAATTTCAGTGTTGAACTCTGACGTGAATTAGCGAAAGGAAGCGATGATACGTCTGGACCTTTGAGTGTCTAAACCAGTTCAGAGCCCAAGTGGTTGTGGTTCGTTTGAGAGGTTACCAGTGGGAGATGAGGACCAGCAAGAGCTTTCAGGGCTGGCACCTTTAGTGTAGGAGCAATCGCTGGACGTTCGCAATTTCAGTGTTGAGCTCTGACGTGAATTAGTGAAAGGAAGCGATGATACGTCTGGACCTTTTAGTGTCTAAACAATTTCAGAGCCCAAGTGTTTGTGGTTCGTTTGAGAGGTTACCAGTGGGAGATGAGGACCAGCAACAGCTTTCAGGGCTGGCACCTTTAGTGTAGGAGCAATCGCTGGACGTTCACAATTTCAGTGTTGAGCTCTGACGTAAATTAGCGAAAGGAAGCAATGATACGTCTGGACCTTTGAGTGTCTAAACAAGTTCAGAGCCCAAGTGTTTGTGGTTCGTTTTAGAGGTTACCAGTGGGAGATGAGGACCAGCAAGAGCTTTCAGGGCTGGCACCTTTAGAGTAAGAGCAATCGCTGGACGTTCGCAATTTCGGTGTTGAGCTCTGGCCAGATTGAGCAGGAGAGGCTGTGTACGTTGGAAGTTTTAGTAGGCTAAAGAAGTTCAGAGCCCATGTGTTTGTGGTTCTTTTTAGAGGTTACCAGTGGGAGATGAGGACCAGCAAGATCTTTCAGGGCTGGCTTCTTTAGTGTAGGAGCAATCGCTGGACGTTCGCAATTTCTGTGTTGATCTCTGACGTGAATTAGCGAAAGGAAGCAATGATACGTCTGGACCTTTGAGTGTCTAAACAAGTTCAGAGCCCAAGTGTTTGTGGTTCATTTTAGAGGGTACCAGTGGGAGATGAGGACCAGCAACAGAATTCAGGGCTTGCACCGTTAGTTTAGGAACAACCACTGGACGGTCGCATTTTCGGTGATGAACTTTGGCCAGAGTGAGCAGGAGAGGCTGTGTATGTTGGAATTTTTTGATAGCCTAAACAAGTTCAGAGCCCAAGTGTTTGTGGTTCGTTTTAGAGGTTACCAGTGGGAGATGAGGACCAGCAAGAGCTTTCAGGGCTGGCACCTTTAGTGTAGGAGCAATCGCTGGACGTTCGCAATTTCGGTGTTGAGGTCTGACGTGAATTAGCGAAAGGAAGCGATGATACGTCTGGACCTTTGAGTGTCTAAACAAGTTCAGAGGCCAAGTGTTTGTGGTTCGTTTGAGAGGTTCCCAGTGGGAGATGAGGACCAGCAAGAGCTTTCAGGGCTGGCACCTTTAGTGTAGGAGCAATCGCTGGACGTTCGCAATTTCGGTGTTGAGCTCTGGCCAGATTGAGCAGGAGAGGCTGTGTACGTTGGAAGTTTTAGTAGGCTAAAGAAGTTCAGGGCCCAAGTGTTTGTGGTTCTTTTCAGAGGTTACCAGTGGGAGATGAGGACCAGCAAGAGCTTTCAGGGCTGGCACCTTTAGTGTAGGAGCAATCGCTGGACGTTCGCAATTTCGGTGTTGAGCTCTGACGTGAATTAGCGAAAGGAAGCGATGATATGTCTGGACCTTTGAGTGTCTAAACAAGTTCAGAGGCCAAGTGTTTGTGGTTCGCTTTAGAGGTTACCAGTGGGAGATGAGGACTAGCAACAGCATTCAGGCATGGCACCTTTAGTGTGGGAGCAACCGCTGGACGTTTGCAATTTCGGTGTTGAACTTTGGCCAGATTGAGCAGGAGAGGCTGTGTACGTTGGAAGTTTTAGTAGGCTAAACAAGCTCAGAGCCCAAGTGTTTGTGGTTCGTTTGAGAGGTTACCAGTGGGAGATGAGGACCAGCAACAGCTTTCAGGGCTGGCACAATAGTGTAGGAGCAATCGCTGGACGTTCACAATTTCGGTGTCGAGCTGTGGCCAGTTGAGCAGGAGAGGCTGTGTACGTTGGAAGTTTTAGTAGGCTAAACAAGTTCAGAGCCCAAGTGTTTGTGGTTCGTTTGAGAGGTTACCAGTGGGAGATGAGGACCAGCAAGAGCTTTCAGGGCTGGCACCATTGGTGTAGGAGCAATCGCTGGACGTTCGCAATTTCGGTGTTGACCTCTGGCCAGTTGAGCAGGAGAGGGAGTGTACGTTGGAAGTTTTAGTAGGCTAAACAAGTTCAGAGGCCAAGTGTTTGTGGTTCGTTTGAGAGGTTACCAGTGGGAGATGAGGACCAGCAAGATCTTTCAGGGCTGGCACCTTTAGTGTAGGAACAATCGCTGGACGTTCGCAATGTCGGTGTTGAGCTCTGGCCAGATTGAGCAGGAGAGGCTGTGTACGTTGGAAGTTTTAGTAGGCTAAACAAGTTCAGAGCCCAAGTGTTTGTGGTTCGTTTGAGAGGTTCCCAGTGGGAGATGAGGACCAGCAAGAGCTTTCAGGGCTGGCACCTTTAGTGTAGGAGCAATCGCTGGACGTTCGCAATTTCAGTGTTGAACTCTGACGTGAATTAGCGAAAGGAAGCGATGATACGTCTGGACCTTTGAGTGTCTAAACCAGTTCAGAGCCCAAGTGGTTGTGGTTCGTTTGAGAGGTTACCAGTGGGAGATGAGGACCAGCAAGAGCTTTCAGGGCTGGCACCTTTAGTGTAGGAGCAATCGCTGGACGTTCGCAATTTCAGTGTTGAGCTCTGACGTGAATTAGTGAAAGGAAGCGATGATACGTCTGGACCTTTTAGTGTCTAAACAATTTCAGAGCCCAAGTGTTTGTGGTTCGTTTGAGAGGTTACCAGTGGGAGATGAGGACCATCAAGAGCTTTCAGGGCTGGCACCTTTAGTGTAGGAGCAATCCCTGGACGTTCACAATTTCAGTGTTGAGCTCTGACGTAAATTAGCGAAAGGAAGCAATGATACGTCTGGACCTTTGAGTGTCTAAACAAGTTCAGAGCCCAAGTGTTTGTGGTTCGTTTTAGAGGTTACCAGTGGGAGATGAGGACCAGCAACAGCTTTCAGGGCTGGCACCTTTAGTGTAGGAGCAATCGCTGGACGTTCGCAATTTCGGTGTTGAGCTCTGGCCAGATTGAGCAGGAGAGGCTGTGTATGTTGGAATTTTTTGATAGCCTAAACAAGTTCAGAGGCCAAGTGTTTGTGGTTCGTTTGAGAGGTTACCAGTGGGAGATGAGGACCAGCAAGATCTTTCAGGGCTGGCACCTTTAGTGTAGGAGCAATCGCTGGACGTTCGCAATTTCTGTGTTGATCTCTGACGTGAATTAGCGAAAGGAAGCGATGATACGTCTGGACCTTTGAGTGTCTAAACAAGTTCAGAGGCCAAGTGTTTGTGGTTCGTTTGAGAGGTTCCCAGTGGGAGATGAGGACCAGCAAGAGCTTTCAGGGCTGGCACCTTTAGTGTAGGAGCAATCGCTGGACGTTCGAAATTTCGGTGTTGAGCTCTGGCCAGTTGAGCAGGAGAGGCAGTGTACGTTGGAAGTTTTAGTAGGCTAAACAAGTTCAGAGCCCAAGTGTTTGTGGTTCGTTTAAGAGGTTACCAGTGGGAGATGAGGACCAGCAAGAGCTTTCAGGGCTGGCACCATTGGTGTAGGAGCAATCGCTGGACGTTCGCAATTTCGGTGTTGACCTCTGGCCAGTTGAGCAGGAGAGGGCGTGTACGTTGGAAGTTTTAGTAGGCTAAACAAGTTCAGAGGCCAAGTGTTTGTGGTTCGTTTGAGAGGTTACCAGTGGGAGATGAGGACCAGCAAGATCTTTCAGGGCTGGCACCTTTAGTGTAGGAACAATCGCTGGACGTTCGCAATTTCGGTGTTGAGCTCTGGCCAGATTGAGCAGGAGAGGCTGTGTACGTTGGAAGTTTTAGTAGGCTAAACAAGTTCAGAGCCCAAGTGTTTGTGGTTCGTTTGAGAGGTTACCAGTGGGAGATGAGGACCAGCAAGAGCTTTCAGGGCTGGCACCTTTAGTGTAGGATCAATCGCTGGACGTTCGCAATTTCAGTGTTGAACTCTGACGTGAATTAGCGAAAGGAAGCGATGATACGTCTGGACCTTTGAGTGTCTAAACCAGTTCAGAGCCCAAGTGGTTGTGGTTCGTTTGAGAGGTTACCAGTGGGAGATGAGGACCAGCAAGAGCTTTCAGGGCTCGCACCTTTAGTGTAGGAGCAATCGCTGGACGTTCGCAATTTCAGTGTTGAGCTCTGACGTGAATTAGTGAAAGGAAGCGATGATACGTCTGGACCTTTTTATTGTCTAAACAATTTCAGAGCCCAAGTGTTTGTGGTTCGTTTGAGAGGTTACCAGTGGGAGATGAGGACCAGCAAGAGCTTTCAGGGCTGGCACCTTTAGTGTAGGAGCAATCGCTGGACGTTCGCAATTTCAGTGTTGAGCTCTGACGTAAATTAGCGAAAGGAAGCAATGATACGTCTGGACCTTTGAGTGTCTAAACAAGTTCAGAGCCCAAGTGTTTGTGGTTCGTTTTAGAGGTTACCAGTGGGAGATGAGGACCAGCAACAGCTTTCAGGGCTGGCACCTTTAGTGTAGGAGCAATCGCTGGACGTTCGCAATTTCGGTGTTGAGCTCTGGCCAGATTGAGCAGGAGAGGCTGTGTATGTTGGAATTTTTTGATAGCCTAAACAAGTTCAGAGCCCAAGTGTTTGTGGTTCGTTTGAGAGGTTACCAGTGGGAGATGAGGACCAGCAAGATCTTTCAGGGCTGGCACCTTTAGTGTAGGAGCAATCGCTGGACGTTCGCAATTTCTGTGTTGATCTCTGACGTGAATTAGCGAAAGGAAGCGATGATACGTCTGGACCTTTAAGTGTCTAAACAAGTTCAGAGGCCAAGTGTTTGTGGTTCGTTTGAGAGGTTCCCAGTGGGAGATGAGGACCAGCAAGAGCTTTCAGGGCTGGCACCTTTAGTGTAGGAGCAATTGCTGGACGTTCGCAATTTCGGCGTTGAGCTCTGGCCAGATTGAGCAGGAGAGGCTGTGTACGTTGGAAGTTTTAGTAGCCTAAACAAGTTCAGAGCCCAAGTGTTTGTGGTTCCTTTTAGAGGTTACCAGTGGGAGATGAGAACCAGCAAGAGCTTTCAGGGCTGGCACCTTTAGTGTAGGAGCAATCGCTGGACGTTCGCAGTTTCGGTGTTGAGCTCTGGCCAGATTGAGCAGGAGAGGCTGTGTACGTTGGAAGTTTTAGTAGGCTAAACAAGTTCAGAGGCCAAGTGTTTGTGGTTCGTTTGAGAGGTTACCAGTGGGAGATGAGGACCAGCAACAGCATTCAGGGATGGCACCTTTAGTGTGGGAGCAACCGCTGGACGTTCGCAATTTCGGTGTTGAGCTCTGGCCAGATTGAGCAGGAGAGGCTGTGTACGTTAGAAGTTTTAGTAGCCTAAACAATTTCAGAGCCCAAGTGTTTGTGGTTCGTTTTAGAGGTTACCAGTGGGAGATGAGGACGATCAACAGCTTTCAGGGCTGGCTCCTTTAGTGTAGGAGCAATCGCTGGACGTTCGCATATTTCGGTGTTGAGCTCTGACGTGAATTAGCGAAAGGAAGCGATGATACGTCTGGACCTTTGAGTGTCTAAACAAGTTCAGAGCCCAAGTGTTTGTGGTTCGTTTTAGAGGTTACCAGTGGGAGATGAGGACCAGCAACAGCTTTCAGGGCTGGCACCTTTAGTTTAGGAGCAATCGCTGGACGTTCGCAATTTCGGTGTTGAGGTCTGACATGAATTAGCGAAAGGAAGCGATGATACGTCTGGACCTTTGAGTGTCTAAACAAGTTCAGAGGCCAAGTGTTTGTGGTTCGTTTTAGAGGTTACCAGTGGGAGATGAGGACCAGCAACAGCATTCAGGGCTGGCGCCTTTAGTGTAGGAGCAACCGCTGGACGTTCGCAATTTCGGTGTTGAACTTTGGCCAGATTGAGAAGGAGAGGCTGTGTACGTTGGAAGTTTTAGTAGCCTAAACAAGTTCAGAGCCCAAGTGTTTGTGGTTCGTTTGAGAGGTTACCAGTGGGAGATGAGGACCAGCAACAGCATTCAGGGCTGGCACCTTTAGTGTAGGAGCAATCGCTGGACGTTCGCAATTTCGGTGTTGAGCTCTGGCCAGATTGAGCAGGAGAGGCTGTGTACGTTGGAAGTTTTAGTAGGCTAAACAAGTTCAGAGGCCAAGTGTTTGTGGTTCGTTTGAGAGGTTACCAGTGGGAGATGAGGACCAGCAACAGCTTTCAGGGCTGGCACCTTTAGTGTAGGAGCAATCGCTGGACGTTCGAAATTTCGGTGTTGAGCTCTGGCCAGATTGAGCAGGAGAGGCTGTGTACGTTGGAAGTTTTAGTAGGCTAAACAAGTTCAGAGCCCAAGTGTTTGTGGTTCGTTTTAGAGGTTACCAGTGGGAGATGAGGACCAGCAAGAGCTTTCAGGGCTGGCAGCTTGAGTGTAGGATCCATCGCTGGACGTTCGCATATTTCGGTGTTGAGCTCTGACGTGAATTAGCGAAAGGAAGCGATGATACGTCTGGACCTTTGAGTGTCTAAACCAGTTCAGAGCCCAAGTGTTTGTGGTTCGTTTGAGAGGTTCCCAGTGGGAGATGAGGACCAGCAAGAGCTTTCAGGGCTGGCACCTTTAGAGTAGGAGCAATCGCTGGACGTTCGCAATTTCAGTGTTGAGCTCTGACGTAAATTAGCGAAAGGAAGCAATGATACGTCTGGACCTTTGAGTGTCTAAACAAGTTCAGACCCCAAGTGTTTGTGGTTCATTTTAGAGGGTACCAGTGGGAGATGAGGACCAGCAACAGAATTCAGGGCTGGCACCGTTAGTTTAGGAACAACCACTGGACGGTCGCAATTTCGGTGATGAACTTTGGCCAGAGTGAGCAGGAGAGGCTGTGTATGTTGGAATTTTTTGATAGCCTAAACAAGTTCAGAGCCCAAGTGTTTGTGGTTCGTTTTAGAGGTTACCAGTGGGAGATGAGGACCAGCAAGATCTTTCAGGGCTGGCACCTTTAGTGTCGGAGCAATCGCTGGACGTTCGCAATTTCGGTGTTGAGGTCTGACGTGAATTAGCGAAAGGAAGCGATGATACGTCTGGACCTTTGAGTGTCTAAACAAGTTCAGAGGCCAAGTGTTTGTGGTTCGTTTGAGAGGTTACCAGTGGGAGATGAGGACCAGCAAGAGCTTTCAGGGCTGGCACCTTTAGTGTAGGAGCAATTGCTGGACGTTCGCAATTTCGGTGTTGAGCTCTGGCCAGTTGAGCAGGAGAGGCTGTGTACGTTGGAAGTTTTAGTAGGCTAAACAAGTTCAGAGCCCAAGTGTTTGTGGTTCGTTTGAGAGGTTCCCAGTGGGAGATGAGGATCAGCGAGAGCTTTCAGGGCTGGCACCTTTAGTGTAGGAGCAATCGCTGGACGTTCGCAATTTCGGTGTTGAGCTCTGGCCAGTTTGAGCAGGAGAGGCTGTGTACATTGGAAGTTTTAGTAGGCTAAACAAGTTCAGAGGCCAAGTGTTTGTGGTTCGTTTGAGAGGTTCCCAGTGGGAGATGAGGACCAGCAAGAGCTTTCAGGGCTGGCACCTTTAGAGTAGGAGCAATCGCTGCACGTTCGCAATTTCGGTGTTGAGCTCTGGCCAGATTGAGCAGGAGAGGCTGTGTACATTGGAAGTTTTAGTAGGCTAAACAAGTTCAGAGCCCAAGTGTTTGTGGTTCGTTTGAGAGGTTACCAGTGGGAGATGAGGACCAGCAAGATCTTTCAGGGCTGGCAACATTAGTGTAGGAGCAATCCCTGGACGTTCACAATTTCGGTGTTGACCTCTGGCCAGTTGAGCAGGAGAGGGAGTGTACGTTGGAAGTTTTAGTAGGCTAAACAAGTTCAGAGCCCAAGTGTTTGTGGTTCGTTTTAGAGGTTACCAGTGGGAGATGAGGACCAGCAACAGCATTCAGGGATGGCACCTTTAGTGTAGGAGCAATCGCTGGACGTTCGCAATTTCGGTGTTGATCTCTGACGTGAATTAGCGAAAGGAAGCGATGATACGTCTGGAGCTTTGAGTGTCTAAACAAGTTCAGAGCCCAAGTGTTTGTGGTTCATTTTAGAGGGTACCAGTGGGAGATGAGGACCAGCAACAGAATTCAGGGCTGGCACCGTTAGTTTAGGAACAACCACTGGACTGTCGCAATTTCGGTGATGAACTTTGGCCGGAGTGAGCAGGAGAGGCTGTGTATGTTGGAATTTTTTGATAGCCTAAACAAGTTCAGAGCCCAAGTGTTTGTGGTTCGTTTTAGAGGTTCCCAGTGGGAGATGAGGACCAGCAAGATCTTTCAGGGCTGGCACCTTTAGTGTAGGAGCAATCGCTGGACGTTCGCAATTTCGGTGTTGATCTCTGACGTGAATTAGCGAAAGGAAGCGATGATACGTCTGTACCTTTGAGTGTCTAAACAAGTTCAGAGCCCAAGTGTTTGTGGTTCACTTTAGAGGGTACCAGTGGGAGATTAGGACCAGCAACAGAATTCAGGGCTGGCACCGTTAGTGTAGGAACAATCACTGGACGGTCGCAATTTCGGTGATGAACTTTGGCCAGAGTGAGCAGGAGTGGCTGTGTATGTTGGAATTTTTTGATAGCCTAAACAAGTTCAGAGGCCAAGTGTTTGTGGTTCGTTTTAGAGGTTACCAGTGGGAGATGAGGACCAGCGAGAGCTTTCAGGGCTGGCACCTTTAGTGTAGGAGCAATCGCTGGACGTTCGCAATTTCGGTGTTGAGCTCTGGCCAGGTTGAGCACGAGAGGCTGTGTACGTTGGAAGTTTTAGTAGGCTAAACAAGTTCAGAGCCCAAGTGTTTGTGGTTCGTTTGAGAGGTTACCAGTGGGAGATGAGGACCAGCAACAGCTTTCAGGGCTGGCACCTTTAGTGTAGGAGCAATCCCTGGACGTTCGCAATTTCGGTGTTGAGCTCTGGCCAGATTGAGCAGGAGAGGCTGTTTACATTGGAAGTTTTAGTAGGCTAAACAAGTTCAGAGCCCAAGTGTTTGTGGTTCGTTTTAGAGGTTACCAGTGGGAGATGAGGACCATCAACAGTTTTCAGGGCTGCCACCTTTAGTATAGGAGCAATCGCTGGACGTTCGCAATTTCGTTATTGAACTTTGGCCAGATTGAGCAGGAGAGGCAGTGTACGTTGGAAGTTTTAGTAGGCTAAACAAGTTCAGAGCCCAAGTGTTTGTGGTTCGTTTTAGAGGTTACCAGTGGGAGATGAGGACCATCAACAGTTTTCAGGGCTGGCACCTTTAGTGTAGGAGCAATCCCTGGACGTTCGCAATTTCAGTGTTGAGCTCTGACGTGAATTAGCTAAAGGAAGCAATGATACGTCTGGACCTTTGAGTGTCTAAACAAGTTCAGAGCCCAAGTGTTTGTGGTTCGTTTTAGAGGTTACCAGTGGGAGATGAGGACCAGCAAGAGCTTTCAGGGCTGGCACCTTTAGAGTAGGAGCAATCGCTGGACGTTCGCAATTTCGGTGTTGAGCTCTGGCCAGATTGAGCAGGAGAGGCTGTGTACATTGGAAGTTTTAGTAGGCTAAACAAGTTCAGAGCCGAAGTGTTTGTGGTTCGTTTTAGAGGTTACCAGTGGGAGATGAGGACCAGCAACAGCATTCAGGGATGGCACCTTTAGTGTGGGAGCAACCGCTGGACGTTCGCAATTTCGGGGTTGAACTTTGGCCAGACTGAGCAGGAGAGGCTGTGTACGTTGGAAGTTTTAGTAGCCTAAACAATTTCAGAGCCCAAGTGTTTGTGGTTCGTTTGAGAGGTTACCAGTGGGAGATGAGGACCAGCAAGAGCTTTCAGGGCTGGCACCTTTAGTGTAGGAGCAATCGCTGGACGTTCGCATATTTCGGTGTTGAGCTCTGACGTGAATTAGCGAAAGGAAGCGATGATACGTCTGGACCTTTGAGTGTCTAAACAAGTTCAGAGCCCAAGTGTTTGTGGTTCGTTTGAGAGGTTACCAGTGGGAGATGAGGACCAGCAACAGCTTTCAGGGCTGGCACCTTTAGTTTAGGAGCAATCGCTGGACGTTCGCAATTTCTGTGTTGATCTCTGACGTGAATTAGCGAAAGGAAGCGATGATACGTCTGGACCTTTTAGTGTCTAAACAAGTTCAGAGTCCAAGTGTTTGTGGTTCATTTTAGAGGGTACCAGTGGGAGATGAGGACCAGCAACAGAATTCAGGGCTGGCACCGTTAGTGTAGGAAGAATCACTGGACGGTCGCAATTTCAGTAATGAACTTTGGCCAGAGTGAGCAGGAGAGGCTGTGTATGTTGGAATTTTTTGATAGCCTAAACAAGTTCAGAGCCCAAGTGTTTGTGGTTCGTTTTAGAGGTTACCAGTGGGAGATGAGGACCAGCAAGAGCTTTCGTGGCTGGCACCTTTAGTGTAGGAGCAATTGCTGGACGTTCGCAATTTCGGTGTTGAGCTCTGGCCAGATTGAGCAGGAGAGGCTGTGTACATTGGAAGTTTTAGTAGGCTAAACAAGTTCAGAGCCCAAGTGTTTGTGGTTCGTTTTAGAGGTTACCAGTGGGAGATGAGGACCATCAACAGTTTTCAGGGCTGCCACCTTTAGTATAGGAGCAATCGCTGGACGTTCGCAATTTCGGTATTGAACTTTGGCCAGATTGAGCAGGAGAGGCTGTGTACGTTGGAAGTTTTAGTAGGCTAAACAAGTGCAGAGCCCAAGTGTTTGTGGTTCGTTTGAGAGGTTACCAGTGGGAGATGAGGACCAGCAAGAGCTTTCAGGGCTGGCACCTTTAGTGTAGGAGCAATCGCTGGGCGTTCGCAATTTCAGTGTTGAGCTCTGACGTGAATTAGCGAAAGGAAGCGATGATACGTCTGGACCTTTTAGTGTATAAACATTTTCAGAGGCCAAGTGTTTGTGGTTCGTTTGAGAGGTTACCAGTGGGAGATGAGGACCAGCAACAGCTTTCAGGGCTGGCACCTTTAGTGTAGGAGCAATCGCTGGACGTTCACAATTTCAGTGTTGAGCTCTGACGAGAATTAGCGAAAGGAAGCAATGATACGTCTGGACCTTTGAGTGTCTAAACAAGTTCAGAGCCCAAGTGTTTGTGGTTCGTTTGAGAGGTTACCAGTGGGAGATGAGGACCAGCAAGAGCTTTCAGGGCTGGCACCTTTAGTGTAGGAGCAATCCCTGGACGTTCGCAATTTCGGTGTTGAGCTCTGGCCAGATTGAGCAGGAGAGGCTGTGTACATTGGAAGTTTTAGTAGGCTAAACAAGTTCAAAGCCCAAGTGTTTGTGGTTCGTTTGAGAGGTTACCAGTGGGAGATGAGGACCAGCAAGATCTTTCAGGGCTGGCACCTTTAGTGTAGGAGCAATCGCTGGACGTTCGAAATTTCGGTGTTGAGCACTGGCCAGATTGAGCAGGAGAGGCAGTGTACGTTGGAAGTTTTATTGGCTAAACAAGTTCAGAGCCCAAGTGTTTGTGGTTCGTTTGAGAGGTTACCAGTGGGAGATGAGGACCAGCAGGAGCTTTCAGGGCTGGCACCTTTAATGTAGGAGCAATCCCTGGACGTTCGCAGTTTCGGTGTTGAGCTCTGGCCAGATTGAGCAGGAGAGGCTGTGTACATTGGAAGTTTTAGTAGGCTAAACAAGTTCAGAGCCCAAGTGTTTGTGGTTCGTTTTAGAGGTTACCAGTGGGAGATGAGGACCAGCAACAGCATTCAGGGATGGCACCTTTAGTGTGGGAGCAACCGCTGGACGTTCGCAATTTCGGTGTTGAACTTTGGCCAGATTGAGCAGGAGAGGCTGTGTACGTTGGAAGTTTTAGTAGCCTAAACAATTTCAGAGCCCAAGTGTTTGTGGTTCGTTTTAGAGGTTACCAGTGGGAGATGAGGACCAGCAAGAGCTTTCAGGGCTGGCACCTTTAGTGTAGGAGCAATCGCTGGACGTTCGCTTATTTCGGTGTTGAGCTCTGACGTGAATTAGCGAAAGGAAGCGATGATACGTCTGGACCTTTGAGTGTCTAAACAAGTTCAGAGCCCAAGTGTTTGTGGTTCGTTTTAGAGGTTACCAGTGGGAGATGAGGACCAGCAAGAGCTTTCAGGGCTGGCACCTTTAGTTTAGGAGCATTCGCTGGACGTTCGCAATTTCTGTGTTGATCTCTGACGTGAATTAGCGAAAGGAAGCGATGATACGTCTGGAGCTTTGAGTGTCTAAACAAGTTCAGAGCCCAAGTGTTTGTGGTTCATTTTAGAGGGTACCAGTGGGAGATGAGGACCAGCAACAGATTTCAGGGCTGGCACCGTTAGTTTAGGAACAACCACTGGACGGTCGCAATTTCGGTGATGAACTTTGGCCGGAGTGAGCAGGAGAGGCTGTGTATGTTGGAATTTTTTGATAGCCTAAACAAGTTCAGAGCCCAAGTGTTTGTGGTTCGTTTGAGAGGTTACCAGTGGGAGATGAGGACCAGCAAGATCTTTCAGGGCTGGCACCTTTAGTGTAGGAGCAATCGCTGGACGTTCGCAATTTCGGTGTTGAGGTCTGACGTGAATTAGCGAAAGGAAGCGATGATACGTCTGGACCTTTGAGTGTCTAAACAAGTTCAGAGGCCAAGTGTTTGTGGTTCGTTTGAGAGGTTACCAGTGGGAGATGAGGACCAGCAAGAGCTTTCAGGGGTGGCGCCTTTAGTTTAGGAGCAATCGCTGGACGTTCGAAATTTCGGTGTTGAGCTCTGGCCAGATTGAGCACGAGAGGCTGTGTACGTTGGAAGTTTTAGTAGGCTAAACAAGTTCAGAGGCCAAGTGTTTGTGGTTCGTTTAAGAGGTTACCAGTGGGAGATGAGGACCAGCAAGAGCTTTCAGGGATGGCACCTTTAGTGTAGGAGCAATCGCTGGACGTTCGCAATTTCAGTGTTGAGCTCTGACGTGAATTAGTGAAAGGAAGCGATGATACGTCTGGACCTTTGGGTGTCTAAACAAGTTCAGAGCCCAAGTGTTTGTGGCTCGTTTGAGAGGTTACCAGTGGGAGATGAGGACCAGCAAGAGCTTTCAGGGCTGGCACCTTTAGTGTAGGAGCAATCGCTGGACGTTCGCAATTTCGGTGTTGAGCTCTGGCCAGTTGAGCAGGAGAGGCAGTGTACGTTGGAAGTTTTAGTAGGCTAAACAAGTTCAGAGGCCAAGTGTTTGTGGTTCGTTTAAGAGGTTACCAGTGGGAGATGAGGACCAGCAAGAGCTTTCAGGGCTGGCACCTTTAGTGTAGGAGCAATCGCTGGACGTTCACAATTTCGGTGTTGAGCTCTGGCCAGTTGAGCAGTAGAGGCAGTGTACGTTGGAAGTTTTAGTAGGCTAAACAAGTTCAGAGCCCAAGTGTTTGTGGTTCGTTTGAGAGGTTACCAGTGGGAGATGAGAACCAGCAAGAGCTTTCAGGGCTGGCAGCTTTAGTGTAGGAGCAATCGCTGGACGTTCGCAGTTTCGGTGTTGAGCTCTGGCCAGATTGAGCAGGAGAGGCTGTGTACGTTGGAAGTTTTAGTAGGCTAAACAAGTTCAGAGCCCAAGTGTTTGTGGTTCGTTTGAGAGGTTACCAGTGGGAGATGAGGACCAGCAACAGCATTCAGGGATGGCACCTTTAGTGTGGGAGCAACCGCTGGACGTTCGCAATTTCGGTGTTGAGCTTTGGCCAGATTGAGCAGGAGAGGCTGTGTACGTTAGAAGTTTTAGTAGCCTAAACAAGTTCAGAGCCCAAGTGTTTGTGGTTCGTTTTAGAGGTTCCCAGTGGGAGATGAGGACCAGCAAGAGCTTTCAGGGCTGGCACCTTTAGTGTAGGAGCAATCGCTGGACGTTCGCAATTTCGGTGTTGAGGTCTGACGTGAATTAGCGAAAGGAAGCGATGATACGTCTGGACCTTTGAGTGTCTAAACAAGTTCAGAGGCCAAGTGTTTGTGGTTCGTTTGAGAGGTTACCAGTGGGAGATGAGGACCAGCAAGAGCTTTCAGGGCTGGCACCTTTAGTGTAGGAGCAATCCCTGGACGTTCGCAATTTCGGTGTTGAGCTCTGGCCAGATTGAGCAGGAGAGGCTGTGTACGTTGGAAGTTTTAGTAGGCTAAACAAGTTCAGAGGCCAAGTGTTTGTGGTTCGTTTGAGAGGTTACCAGTGGGAGATGAGGACCAGCAAGAGCTTTCAGGGCTGGCAGCTTGAGTGTAGGAGCAATCGCTGGACGTTCGCAGTTTCGGTGTTCAACTTTGGCCAGATTGAGCAGGAGAGGCTGTGTACGTTGGAAGTTTTAGTAGCCTAAACAATTTCAGAGCCCAAGTGTTTGTGGTTCGTTTTAGAGGTTACCAGTGGGAGATGAGGACCAGCAACAGCTTTCAGGGCTGGCACCTTTAGTGTAGGAGCAATCGCTGGACGTTCGCATATTTCGGTGTTGAGCTCTGACTTGAATTAGCGAAAGGAAGCGATGATACGTCTGGACCTTTGAGTGTTTAAACAAGTTCAGAGCCCAAGTGTTTGTGGTTCATTTTAGAGGGTACCAGTGGGAGATGAGGACCAGCAACAGAATTCAGGGCTGGCACCGTTAGTGTAGGAACAACCACTGGACGGTCGCAATTTCGGTGATGAACTTTGGTCAGATTGAGCAGGAGAGGCTGTGTATGTTGGAATTTTTTGATAGCCTAAACAAGTTCAGAGCCCAAGTGTTTGTGGTTCGTTTGAGAGGTTACCAGTGGCAGATGAGGACCAGCAACAGCATTCAGGGCTGGCGTCTTAAGTGTAGGAGCAACCGCTGGACGTTCGCAATTTCGGTGTTGAACTTTGGCCAGATTGAGCATGAGAGGCTGTGTACGTTGGAAGTTTTAGTAGGCTAAACAAGTTCAGAGCCCAAGTGTTTGTGGTTCGTTTGAGAGGTTCCCAGTGGGAGATGAGGACCAGCAAGAGCTTTCAGGGCTGGCACCTTTAGTGTAGGAGCAACCGCTGGACGTTCACAATTTCGGTGTTGAGCTCTGACGTGAATTAGCGAAAGGAAGCGATGATACGTCTGGACTTTTGAGTGTCTAAACAAGTTCAGAGGCCAAGTGTTTGTGGTTCGTTTGAGAGGTTACCAGTGGGAGATGAGGACCAGCAACAGCATTCAGGGCTGGCACCTTTAGTGTAGGAGCAATCGCTGGACGTTCGCAATTTCGGTGTTGAGCTCTGGCCAGATTGAGCAGGAGAGGCTGTGTACGTTGGAAGTTTTAGTAGGCTAAACAAGTTCAGAGCCCAAGTGTTTGTGGTTCCTTTTAGATGTTACCAGTGGGAGATGAGGACCAGCATAGGCTTTCAGGGCTGGCACCTTTAGTGTAGGAGCAATCGCTGGACGTTCGCAATTTCGGTGTTGAGCTCTGGCCAGATTGAGCAGGAGAGGCTGTGTACGTTGGAAGTTTTAGTAGGCTAAACAAGTTCAGAGGCCAAGTGTTTGTGGTTCGTTTGAGAGGTTACCAGTGGGAGATGAGGACCAGCAAGAGCTTTCAGGGCTGGCAGCTTGAGTGTAGGAGCAATCGCTGGACGTTCGCAGTTTCGGTGTTGAACTTTGGCCAGATTGAGCAGGAGAGGCTGTGTACGTTGGAAGTTTTAGTAGCCTAAACAATTTCAGAGCCCAAGTGTTTGTGGTTCGTTTTAGAGGTTACCAGTGGGAGATGAGGACCAGCAACAGCTTTCAGGGCTGGCACCTTTAGTGTAGGAGCAATCGCTGGACGTTCGCAATTTCGGTGTTGATCTCTGACGTGAATTAGCGAAAGGAAGCGATGATACGTCTGGACCTTTGAGTGTTTAAACAAGTTCAGAGCCCAAGTGTTTGTGGTTCATTTTAGAGGGTAC
Organism: Gavia stellata; assembly: GCF_030936135.1. NCBI lineage: Eukaryota > Metazoa > Chordata > Aves > Gaviiformes > Gaviidae > Gavia > Gavia stellata. Next base: position 21,212 of record NW_026776567.1, read on the forward strand.
CAGTGGGAGATGAGGACCAGCAACAGAATTCAGGGCTGGCACCGTTAGTGTAGGAACAACCACTGGACGGTCGCAATTTCGGTGATGAACTTTGGTCAGATTGAGCAGGAGAGGCTGTGTATGTTGGAATTTTGTGATAGCCTAAACAAGTTCAGAGCCCAAGTGTTTGTGGTTCGTTTGAGAGGTTACCAGTGGCAGATGAGGACCAGCAAGATCTTTCAGGGCTGGCACCTTTAGTGTCGGAGCAATCGCTGGACGTTCGCAATTTCGGTGTTGAGGCCTGACGTGAATTAGCGAAAGGAAGCGATGATACGTCTGGACCTTTGAGTGTCTAAACAAGTTCAGAGGCCAAGTGTTTGTGGTTCGTTTTAGAGGTTACCAGTGGGAGATGAGGACCAGTAAGAGCTTTCAGGGCTGGCACCTTTAGTGTAGGAGCAATCCCTGGACGTTCGCAATTTCGGTGTTGAGCTCTGGCCAGATTGAGCAGGAGAGGCAGTGTACGTTGGAAGTTTTAGTAGGCTAAACAAGTGCAGAGCCCAAGTGTTTGTGGTTCGTTTGAGAGGTTACCAGTGGGAGATGAGGACCAGCAAGACCTTTCAGGGCTGGCACCTTTAGTGTAGGAGCAATCGCTGGACGTTCGCAATTTCTGTGTTGATCTCTGACGTGAATTAGCGAAAGGAAGCAATGATACGTCTGGACCTTTGAGTGTCTAAACAAGTTCAGAGGCCAAGTGTTTGTGGTTCGTTTGAGAGGTTACCAGTGGGAGATGAGGACCAGCAACAGCTTTCAGGGCTGGAACCTTTAGAGTAGGAGCAATCGCTGGACGTTCGCAATTTCGGTGTTGAGCTCTGGCCAGATTGAGCAGGAGAGGCTGTGTACGTTGGAAGTTTTAGTAGGCTAAAGAAGTTCAGAGCCCAAGTGTTTGTGGTTCTTTTTAGAGGTTACCAGTGGGAGATGAGGACCAGCAAGATCTTTCAGGGCTGGCACCTTTAGTGTAGGAGCAATCGCTGGACGTTCGCAATTTCTGTGTTGATCTCTGACATGAATTAGCGAAATAAAGCGATGATATGTCTGGACCTTTGAGTGTCTAAACAAGTTCAGAGGCCAAGTGTTTGTGGTTCGTTTTAGAGGTTACCAGTGGGAGATGAGGACCAGCAACAGCATTCAGGGCTGGCACCTTTAGTATAGGAGCAATCGCTGGACGTTCGCAATTTCGGTATTGAACTTTGGCCAGATTGAGCAGGAGAGGCTGTGTACGTTGGAAGTTTTAGTAGGCTAAACAAGTTCAGAGCCCAAGTGGTTGTGGTTCGTTTTAGAGGTTACCAGTGGGAGATGAGGACCAGCAAGAGCTTTCAGGGCTGGCACCTTTAGTGTAGGAGCAATCGCTGGACGTTCGCAATTTCAGTGTTGAGCTCTGACGTGAATTAGCGAAAGGAAGCGATGATACGTCTGGACCTTTGGGTGTCTAAACAAGTTCAGAGGCCAAGTGTTTGTGGTTCGTTTTAGAGGTTACCAGTGGGAGATGAGGACCAGCAACAGCATTCAGGGCTGGCACCTTTAGTGTAGGAGCAATCGCTGGACGTTCGCAATTTCGGTGTTGAGCTCTGACGTGAATTAGCGAAAGGAAGCGATGATACGTCTGGACCTTTGAGTGTCTAAACAAGTTCTGAGCCCAAGTGTTTGTGGCTCGTTTGAGAGGTTACCAGTGGGAGATGAGGACCAGCAAGAGCTTTCAGGGCTGGCACCTTTATTGTAGGAGCAATCGCTGGGCGTTCGCGATTTCGGTGTTGAGCTCTGGCCAGTTGAGCAGGAGAGGCAGTGTACGTTGGAAGTTTTAGTAGGCTAAACAAGTTCAGAGCCCAAGTGTTTGTGGTTCGTTTAAGAGGTTACCAGTGGGAGATGAGGACCAGCAAGAGCTTTCAGGGCTGGCACCTTTAGTGTAGGAGCAATTGCTGGACGTTCGCAATTTCGGCGTTGAGCTCTGGCCATATTGAGCACGAGAGGCTGTGTACGTTGGAAGTTTTAGTAGCCTAAACAAGTTCAGAGGCCAAGTGTTTGTGGTTCGTTTGAGAGGTTACCAGTGGGAGATGAGGACCAGCAAGAGCTTTCAGGGCTGGCACCTTTAGTGTAGGAGCAATCGCTGGACGTTCGCATATTTCGGTGTTGAGCTCTGACGTGAATTAGCGAAAGGAAGCGATGATACGTCTGGACCTTTGAGTGTCTAAACAAGTTCAGAGGCCAAGTGTTTGTGGTTCGTTTGAGAGGTTCCCAGTGGGAGATGAGGACCAGCAAGAGCTTTCAGGGCTGGCGCCTTTAGTTTAGGAGCAATCGCTGGACGTTCGAAATTTCGGTGTTGAGCTCTGGCCAGATTGAGCAGGAGAGGCTGTGTACGTTGGAAGTTTTAGTAGGCTAAACAAGTTCAGAGCCCAAGTGTTTGTGGTTCGTTTAAGAGGTTACCAGTGGGAGATGAGGACCAGCAACAGCATTCAGGGCTGGCACCTTTAGTATAGGAGCAATCGCTGGACGTTCGCAATTTCGGTATTGAACTTTGGCCAGATTGAGCAGGAGAGGCTGTGTACGTTGGAAGTTTTAGTAGCCTAAACAAGTTCAGAGCCAAAGTGGTTGTGGTTCGTTTTAGAGGTTACCAGTGGGAGATGAGGACCAGCAAGAGCTTTCAGGGCTGGCACCTTTAGTGTAGGAGCAATCGCTGGACGTTCGCAATTTCAGTGTTGAGCTCTGACGTGAATTAGTGAAAGGAAGCGATGATACGTCTGGACCTTTGGGTGTCTAAACAAGTTCAGAGGCCAAGTGTTTGTGGTTCGTTTGAGAGGTTACCAGTGGGAGATGAGGACCAGCAACAGCATTCAGAGCTGCCACCTTTAGTGTAGGAGCAATCGCTGGACGTTCGCAATTTCGGTGTTGAGCTCTGACGTGAATTAGCGAAAGGAAGCGATGATACGTCTGGACCTTTGAGTGTCTAAACAAGTTCAGAGCCCAAGTGTTTGTGGCTCGTTTGAGAGGTTACCAGTGGGAGATGAGGACCAGCAAGAGCTTTCAGGGCTGGCACCTTTAGTGTAGGAGCAATCGCTGGGCGTTCGCAATTTCGGTGTTGAGCTCTCGCCAGTTGATCAGGAGAGGCAGTGTACGTTGGAAGTTTTAGTAGGCTAAACAAGTTCAGAGCCCAAGTGTTTGTGGTTCGTTTAAGAGGTTACCAGTGGGAGATGAGGACCAGCAAGAGCTTTCAGGGCTGGCACCTTTAGTGTAGGAGCAATTGCTGGACGTTCGCAATTTCGGCGTTGAGCTCTGGCCAGATTGAGCACGACAGGCTGTGTACGTTGGAAGTTTTAGTAGCCTAAACAAGTTCAGAGCCCAAGTGTTTGTGGTTCGTTTGAGAGGTTACCAGTGGGAGATGAGGACCAGCAACAGCATTCAGGGCTGGCACCTTTAGTGTAGGAGCAATCGCTGGACGTTCGCAATTTCGGTGTTGAGCTCTGGCCAGATTGAGCAGGAGAGGCTGTGTACGTTGGAAGTTTTAGTAGGCTAAACAAGTTCAGAGCCCAAGTGTTTGTGGTTCGTTTTAGATGTTACCAGTGGGACATGAGGACCAGCAAGATCTTTCAGGGCTGGCACCTTTAGTGTAGGAGCAATCGCTGGACGTTCACAATTTCGGTGTTGAGCTCTGGCCAGTTGAGCAGGAGAGGCAGTGTACGTTGGAAGTTTTAGTAGGCTAAACAAGTTCAGAGCCCAAGTGTTTGTGGTTCGTTTGAGAGGTTACCAGTGGGAGATGAGGACCAGCAAGAGCTTTCAGGGCTGGCACCTTTAGTGTAGGAGCAATCGCTGGACGTTTGCAATTTCGGTGTTGATCTGTGAGGTGAATTAGCGAAAGGAAGCGATGATACGTCTGGACCTTTGAGTGTCTAAACAAGTTCAGAGCCCAAGTGTTTGTGGTTCGTTTGAGAGGCTACCAGTGGGAGATGAGGACCAGCAAGAGCTTTCAGGGCTGGCACCTTTAGTGTAGGAGCAATCGCTGGACGTTCACAATTTCGGTGTTGAGCTCTGGCCAGTTGAGCAAGAGAGGCAGTGTACGTTGGAAGTTTTAGTAGGCTAAACAAGTTCAGAGGCCAAGTGTTTGTGGTTCGTTTTAGAGGTTACCAGTGGGAGATGAGGACCAGCAAGAGCTTTCAGGGCTGGCACCTTTAGTGTAGGAGCAATCGCTGGACGTTCACAATTTCGGTGTTGAGCTCTGACGTGAATTAGCGAAAGGAAGCGATGATACGTCTGGACCTTTGAGTGTCTAAACAAGTTCAGAGCCCAAGTGTTTGTGGTTCGGGTTTAGAGGTTACCAGTGGGAGATGAGGACCAGCAACAGAATTCAGGGCTGGCACCGTTAGTGTCGGAGCAATTGCTGGACGGTCGCAATTTTGGTCATGATGTTTGGCCACATTGAGCAGGAGAGGCTGTGTATGTTGGAAGTTTTAGTAGGCTAAACAAGTTCAGAGGCCAAGTGTTTGTAGTTCGTTTTAGAGGTTACCAGTGGGAGATGAGGACCAGCAAGAGCTTTCAGGGATGGCACCTTTACTGTAGGAGCAATTGCTGGACGTTCGCAAGTTCAGTGTTGATCTCTGAGGTGAATTAGCGAAAGGAAGCGATGATACGTCTGGACCTTTGAGTGTCTAAACAAGTTCAGAGCCCAAGTGTTTGTGGTTCGTTTTAGAGGTTACCAGTGGGAGATGAGGACCAGCAAGAGCTTTCAGGGCTGGCACCTTTAGTGTAGGAGCAATCGCTGGACGTTCGCAATTTCGGTGTTGAGCTCTGGCCAGATTGAGCAGGAGAGGCTGTGTACGTTGGAAGTTTTAGTAGCCTAAACAAGTTCAGAGCCCAAGTGTTTGTGGTTCGTTTTAGATGTTACCAGTGGGAGATGAGGACCAGCAAAAGAATTCACGGTTGGCACCTTTAGTGTAGGGGCAATCGCTGGATGTTCGCAATTTCGGTGTTGAGCTCTGGCCAGATTGAGCAGGAGAGGCTGTGTACGTTGGAAGTTTTAGTAGGCTAAACAAGTTCAGAGGCCAAGTGTTTGTGGTTCGTTTGAGAGGTTACCAGTGGGAGATGAGGACCAGCAAGAGCTTTCAGGGCTGGCACCTTTAGTGTAGGAGCAATCGCTGGACGTTCGCAATTTCAGTGTTGAGCTCTGACGTGAATTAGCGAAAGGAAGCGATGATACGTCTGGACCTTTGAGTGTCTAAACAAGTTCAGAGCCCAAGTGTTTGTGGTTCGTTTGAGAGGTTCCCAGTGGGACATGAGGACCAGGAAGAGCTTTCAGGGCTAGCACCTTTAGTGTAGGAGCAATCGCTGGACGTTCGCAATTTCGGTGTTGAGCTCTGGCCAGTTGAGCAGGAGAGGCAGTGTACGTTGGAAGTTTTAGTAGGCTAAACAAGTTCAGAGCCCAAGTGTTTGTGGTTCGTTTAAGAGGTTACCAGTGGGAGATGAGGACCAGCAACAGATTTCAGGGCTGGCACCTTTAGTGTAGGAGCAATCGCTGGACGTTCGCAATTTCGGCATTGAGCTCTGGCCAGATTGAGCACGAGAGGCTGTGTACGTTGGAAGTTTTAGTAGCCTAAACAAGTTCAGAGCCCAAGTGTTTGTGGTTCGTTTTAGAGGTTGCCAGTGGGAGATGAGGACCAGAAACAGCATTCAGGGCTGGCACCTTTAGTGTAGGAGCAACCGCTGGACGTTCGCAATTTCGATGTTGAACTTTGGCCAGATTGAGCAGGAGAGGCTGTGTACGTTGGAAGTTTTAGTAGCCTAAACAAGTTCAGAGCCCAAGTGTTTGTGGTTCGTTTGAGAGGTTACCAGTGGGAGATGAGGACCAGCAAGAGCTTTCAGGGCTGGCACCTTTAGTGTAGGAGGAATCGCTGGACGTTCGCAATTTTGGTGTTGAGCTCTGACGTGAATTAGCGAAAGGAAGCGATGATACGTCTGGACCTTTGAGTGTCTAAACAAGTTCAGAGCCCAAGTGTTTGTGGTTCGTTTTAGAGGTTACCAGTGGGAGATGAGGACCAGCAAGATCTTTCAGGGCTGGCACCTTTAGTGTAGGAGCAATCGCTGGACGTTCGCAATTTCGGTGTTGAGCTCTGACGTGAATTAGCGAAAGGAAGCGATGATAGATCTGGACCTTTGAGTGTCTAAACAAGTTCAGAGCCCAAGTGTTTGTGGTTCGTTTTAGAGGCTACCAGTGGGAGATGAGGACCAGCAAGAGCTTTCAGGGCTGGCACCTTTAGTGTAGGAGCAATCACTGGACGTTCGCAATTTCGGCGTTGAGCTCTGGCCAGATTGAGCAGGAGAGGCTGTGTACATTGGAAGTTTTAGTAGGCTAAACAAGTTCAGAGCCCAAGTGTTTGTGGTTCGTTTGAGAGGTTACCAGTGGGAGATGAGGACCAGCAACAGATTTCAGGGCTGGCACCTTTAGTGTAGGAGCAATCGCTGGACGTTCGCAATTTCGGTGTTGAGCTCTGGCCAGATTGAGCAGGAGAGGCTGTGTACGTTGGAAGTTTTAGTAGGCTAAACAAGTTCAGAGGCCAAGTGTTTGTGGTTCGTTTGAGAGGTTACCAGTGGGAGATGAGGACCAGCAACAGCTTTCAGGGCTGGCACCTTTAGTGTAGGAGCAATCGCTGGACGTTCGCAATTTTGGTGTTGAGCTCTGACGTGAATTAGCGAAAGGAAGCGATGAGACGTCTGGACCTTTGAGTATCTAAACAAGTTCAGAGGCCAAGTGTTTGTGGTTCGTTTGAGAGGTTACCAGTGGGAGATGAGGACCAGCAAGAGCTTTCAGGGCTGGCACCTTTAGTGTAGGAGCAATCGCTGGACGTTCGAAATTTCGGTGTTGAGCTCTGGCCAGTTGAGCAGGAGAGGCAGTGTACGTTGGAAGTTTTAGTAGGCTAAACAAGTTCAGAGGCCAAGTGTTTGTGGTTCGTTTAAGAGGTTACCAGTGGGAGATGAGGACCAGCAAGAGCTTTCAGGGCTGGCACCTTTAGTGTAGGAGCAATCGCTGGACGTTCGCAATTTCGGCGTTGAGCTCTGGCCAGATTGAGCAGGAGAGGCTGTGTACGTTGGAAGTTTTAGTAGCCTAAACAAGTTCAGAGGCCAAGTGTTTGTGGTTCGTTTTAGAGGTTCCCAGTGGGAGATGAGGACCAGAAACAGCATTCAGGGCTGGCACCTTTAGTGTAGGAGCAATCGCTGGACGTTCGCAATTTCGGTGTTGAGCTCTGACGTGAATTAGCGAAAGGAAGCGATGATACGTCTGGACCTTTGAGTGTCTAAACAAGTTCAGAGCCCAAGTGTTTGTGGTTCGTTTGAGAGGTTCCCAGTGGGAGTTGAGGACCAGCAAGAGCTTTCAGGGCTGGCACCTTTAGTGTAGGAGCAATTGCTGGACGTTCGCAATTTCGGTGTTGAGCTCTGGTCAGTTGAGCAGGAGAGGCAGTGTACGTTGGAAGTTTTAGTAGCCTAAACAAGTTCAGAGCCCAAGTGTTTGTGGTTCTTTTGAGAGGTTACCAGTGGCAGATGAGGACCATCAAGAGCTTTCAGGGCTGGCACCTTTAGTGTAGGAGCAATCGCTGGACGTTCGCAATTTCGGCGTTGAGCTCTGGCCAGATTGAGCAGGAGAGGCTGTGTACGTTGGAAGTTTTAGTAGCCTAAACAAGTTCAGAGCCCAAGTGTTTGTGGTTCGTTTTAGAGGTTCCCAGTGGGAGATGAGGACCAGAAACAGCATTCAGGGCTGGCACCTTTAGTGTAGGAGCAATCGCTGGACGTTCGCAATTTCGGTGTTGAGCTCTGACGTGAATTAGCGAAAGGAAGCGATGATACGTCTGGACCTTTGAGTGTCTAAACAAGTTCAGAGCCCAAGTGTTTGTGGTTCGTTTGAGAGGTTCCCAGTGGGAGTTGAGGACCAGCAAGAGCTTTCAGGGCTGGCACCTTTAGTGTAGGAGCAATTGCTGGACGTTCGCAATTTCGGTGTTGAGCTCTGGTCAGTTGAGCAGGAGAGGCAGTGTACGTTGGAAGTTTTAGTAGCCTAAACAAGTTCAGAGCCCAAGTGTTTGTGGTTCTTTTGAGAGGTTACCAGTGGCAGATGAGGACCAGCAAGAGCTTTCAGGGCTGGCAGCTTGAGTGTAGGAGCAATCGCTGGACGTTCGCAATTTCGCTGTTGAGCTCTGGCCAGATTGAGCAGGAGAGGCTGTGTACGTTGGAAGTTTTAGTAGGCTAAACAAGTTCAGAGCCCAAGTGTTTGTGGTTCGTTTGAGAGGTTACCAGTGGGAGATGAGGACCAGCAACAGCATTCAGGGCTGGCCCCTTTAGTTTAGGAGCAATTGCTGGACGTTCGCAATTTGGGCGTTGAGCTCTGGCCAGGTTGAGCAGGAGAGGCTGTGTACGTTGGAAGTTTTAGTAGCCTAAACAAGTTCAGAGCCCAAGTGTTTGTGGTTCGTTTGAGAGGTTACCAGTGGGAGATGAGGACCAGCAAGAGCTTTCAGGGCTGGCACCTTTAGTGTAGGAGCAATCGCTGGACGTTTGCAATTTCGGTGTTGATCTGTGAGGTGAATTAGCGAAAGGAAGCGATGATACGTCTGGACCTTTGAGTGTCTAAACAAGTTCAGAGGCCAAGTGTTTGTGGTTCGTTTGAGAGGCTACCAGTGGGAGATGAGGACCAGCAAGAGCTTTCAGGGCTGGCACCTTTAGTGTAGGAGCAATCGCTGGACGTTCACAATTTCGGTGTTGAGCTCTGGCCAGTTGAGCAAGAGAGGCAGTGTACGTTGGAAGTTTTAGTAGGCTTAAAAAGTTCAGAGGCCAAGTGTTTGTGGTTCGTTTTAGAGGTTACCAGTGGGAGATGAGGACCAGCAAGAGCTTTCAGGGCTGGCACCTTTAGTGTAGGAGCAATCGCTGGACGTTCACAATTTCGGTGTTGAGCTCTGACGTGAATTAGCGAAAGGAAGCGATGATACGTCTGGACCTTTGAGTGTCTAAACAAGTTCAGAGCCCAAGTGTTTGTGGTTCGGGTTTAGAGGGTACCAGTGGGAGATGAGGACCAGCAACAGAATTCAGGGCTGGCACCGTTAGTGTAGGAGCAATTGCTGGACGGTCGCAATTTTGGTCATGATGTTTGGCCACATTGAGCAGGAGAGGCTGTGTATGTTGGAAGTTTTGATAGCCTAAACAAGTTCAGAGCCCAAGTGTTTGTAGTTCGTTTTAGAGGTTACCAGTGGGAGATGAGGACCAGCAAGAGCTTTCAGGGATGGCACCTTTAGTATAGGAGCAATTGCTGGACGTTCGCAAGTTCAGTGTTGATCTCTGAGGTGAATTAGCGAAAGGAAGCGATGATACGTCTGGACCTTTGACTGTCTAAACAAGTTCAGAGCCCAAGTGTTTGTGGTTCGTTTGAGAGGTTCCCAGTGGGAGATGAGGACCAGCAAGAGCTTTCAGGGCTGGCACCTTTAGTGTAGGAGCAATCGCTGGACGTTCGCAATTTCGGTGTTGAGCTCTGGCCAGATTGAGCACGAGAGGCTGTGTACGTTGGAAGTTTTAGTAGGCTAAACAAGTTCAGAGCCCAAGTGTTTGTGGTTCGTTTGAGAGGTTACCAGTGGGAGATGAGGACCAGCAAAAGAATTCACGGTTGGCACCTTTAGTGTAGGGGCAATCGCTGGACGTTCGCAATTTCGGTGTTGAGCTCTGGCCAGATTGAGCAGGAGAGGCTGTGTACGTTGGAAGTTTTAGTAGGCTAAACAAGTTCAGAGGCCAAGTGTTTGTGGTTCGTTTGAGAGGTTACCAGTGGGAGATGAGGACCAGCAAGAGCTTTCAGGGCTGGCACCTTTAGTGTAGGAGCAATCGCTGGACGTTCGCAATTTCAGTGTTGAGCTCTGACGTGAATTAGCGAAAGGAAGCGATGATACGTCTGGACCTTTGAGTGTCTAAACAAGTTCAGAGCCCAAGTGTTTGTGGTTCGTTTGAGAGGTTCCCAGTGGGACATGAGGACCAGCAAGAGCTTTCAGGGCTGGCACCTTTAGTGTAGGAGCAATCGCTGGACGTTCGCAATTTCGGTGTTGAGCTCTGGCCAGTTGAGCAGGAGAGGCAGTGTACGTTGGAAGTTTTAGTAGGCTAAACAAGTTCAGAGGCCAAGTGTTTGTGGTTTGTTTGAGAGGTTACCAGTGGGAGATGAGGACCAGCAAGAGCTTTCAGGGCTGGCACCTTTAGTGTAGGAGCAATCGCTGGACGTTCGCAATTTCGGTGTTGAGCTCTGGCCAGATTGAGCAGGAGAGGCTGTGTACGTTGGAAGTTTTAGTAGCCTAAACAAGTTCAGAGCCCAAGTGTTTGTGGTTCGTTTTAGAGGTTGCCAGTGGGAGATGAGGACCAGAAACAGCATTCAGGGCTGGCACCTTTAGTGTAGGAGCAACCGCTGGACGTTCGCAATTTCGATGTTGAACTTTGGCCAGATTGAGCAGGAGAGGCTGTGTACGTTGGAAGTTTTAGTAGCCTAAACAAGTTCAGAGCCCAAGTGTTTGTGGTTCGTTTGAGAGGTTACCAGTGGGAGATGAGGACCAGCAAGAGCTTTCAGGGCTGGCACCTTTAGTGTAGGAGGAATCGCTGGACGTTCGCAATTTTGGTGTTGAGCTCTGACGTGAATTAGCGAAAGGAAGCGATGATACGTCTGGACCTTTGAGTGTCTAAACAAGTTCAGAGCCCAAGTGTTTGTGGTTCGTTTTAGAGGTTACCAGTGGGAGATGAGGACCAGCAAGATCTTTCAGGGCTGGCACCTTTAGTGTAGGAGCAATCGCTGGACGTTCGCAATTTCGGTGTTGAGCTCTGACGTGAATTAGCGAAAGGAAGCGATGATTGATCTGGACCTTTGAGTGTCTAAACAAGTTCAGAGCCCAAGTGTTTGTGGTTCGTTTTAGAGGCTACCAGTGGGAGATGAGGACCAGCAAGAGCTTTCAGGGCTGGCACCTTTAGTGTAGGAGCAATCACTGGACGTTCGCAATTTCGGCGTTGAGCTCTGGCCAGATTGAGCACGAGAGGCTGTGTACATTGGAAGTTTTAGTACGCTAAACAAGTTCAGAGCCCAAGTGTTTGTGGTTCGTTTGAGAGGTTACCAGTGGGAGATGAGGACCAGCAACAGATTTCAGGGCTGGCACCTTTAGTGTAGGAGCAATCGCTGGACGTTCGCAATTTCGGTGTTGAGCTCTGGCCAGATTGAGCAGGAGAGGCTGTGTACGTTGGAAGTTTTAGTAGGCTAAACAAGTTCAGAGGCCAAGTGTTTGTGGTTCGTTTGAGAGGTTACCAGTGGGAGATGAGGACCAGCAAGAGCTTTCAGGGCTGGCACCTTTAGTGTAGGAGCAATCGCTGGACGTTCGCAATTTTGGTGTTGAGCTCTGACGTGAATTAGCGAAAGGAAGCGATGATACGTCTGGACCTTTGAGTATCTAAACAAGTTCAGAGGCCAAGTGTTTGTGGTTCGTTTGAGAGGTTACCAGTGGGAGATGAGGACCAGCAAGAGCTTTCAGGGCTGGCACCTTTAGTGTAGGAGCAATCGCTGGACGTTCGAAATTTCGGTGTTGAGCTCTGGCCAGTTGAGCAGGAGAGGCAGTGTACGTTGGAAGTTTTAGTAGGCTAAACAAGTTCAGAGGCCAAGTGTTTGTGGTTCGTTTAAGAGGTTACCAGTGGGAGATGAGGACCAGCAAGAGCTTTCACGGCTGGCACCTTTAGTGTAGGAGCAATCGCTGGACGTTCGCAATTTCGGTGTTGAGCTCTGGCCAGATTGAGCACGAGAGGCTGTGTACGTTGGAAGTTTTAGTAGCCTAAACAAGTTCAGAGCCCAAGTGTTTGTGGTTCGTTTTAGAGGTTACCAGTGGGAGATGAGGACCAGCAACAGCATTCAGGGCTGGCACCTTTAGTGTAGGAGCAACCGCTGGACGTTCGCAATTTCGGTGTTGAACTTTGGCCATATTGAGCAGGAGAGGCTGTGTACGTTGGAAGTTTTAGTAGGCTAAACAAGTTCAGAGGCCAAGTGTTTGTGGTTCGTTTTAGAGGTTACCAGTGGGAGATGAGGACCAGCAAGAGCTTTCAGGGCTGGCACCTTTAGTGTAGGAGCAATCCCTGGACGTTCGCAATGTCGGTGTTGAGCTCTGGCCAGATTGAGCAGGAGAGGCTGTGTACGTTGGAAGTTTTAGTAGGCTAAACAAGTTCAGAGGCCAAGTGTTTGTGGTTCGTTTGAGAGGTTACCAGTGGGAGATGAGGACCAGCAACAGCTTTCAGGGCTGGCACCTTTAGTGTAGGAGCAATCGCTGGACGTTCGCAATTTCGGTGTTGAGCTCTGACGTGAATTAGCGAAAGGAAGCGATGATACGTCTGGACCTTTGAGTATCTAAACAAGTTCAGAGCCCAAGTGTTTGTGGTTCGTTTGAGAGGTTACCAGTGGGAGATGAGGACCAGCAAGAGCTTTCAGGGCTGGCACCTTTAGTGTAGGAGCAATCGCTGGACGTTCGAAATTTCGGTGTTGAGCTCTGGCCAGTTGAGCAGGAGAGGCAGTGTACGTTGGAAGTTTTAGTAGGCTAAACAAGTTCAGAGGCCAAGTGTTTGTGGTTCGTTTAAGAGGTTACCAGTGGGAGATGAGGACCAGCAAGAGCTTTCACGGCTGGCACCTTTAGTGTAGGAGCAATCGCTGGACGTTCGCAATTTCGGTGTTGAGCTCTGGCCAGATTGAGCACGAGAGGCTGTGTACGTTGGAAGTTTTAGTAGCCTAAACAAGTTCAGAGCCCAAGTGTTTGTGGTTCGTTTTAGAGGTTACCAGTGGGAGATGAGGACCAGCAACAGCATTCAGGGCTGGCACCTTTAGTGTAGGAGCAACCGCTGGACGTTCGCAATTTCGGTGTTGAACTTTGGCCATATTGAGCAGGAGAGGCTGTGTACGTTGGAAGTTTTAGTAGGCTAAACAAGTTCAGAGGCCAAGTGTTTGTGGTTCGTTTTAGAGGTTACCAGTGGGAGATGAGGACCAGCAAGAGCTTTCAGGGCTGGCACCTTTAGTGTAGGAGCAATCCCTGGACGTTCGCAATGTCGGTGTTGAGCTCTGGCCAGATTGAGCAGGAGAGGCTGTGTACGTTGGAAGTTTTAGTAGGCTAAACAAGTTCAGAGCCCAAGTGTTTGTGGTTCGTTTGAGAGGTTACCAGTGGGAGATGAGGACCAGCAACAGCTTTCAGGGCTGGCACCTTTAGTGTAGGAGCAATCGCTGGACGTTCGCAATTTCAGTGTTGAGCTCTGACGTGAATTAGCGAAAGGAAGCGATGATACGTCTGGACCTTTGAGTGTCTAAACAAGTTCAGAGCCCAAGTGTTTGTGGTTCGTTTTAGAGGTTACCAGTGGGAGATGAGGACCAGCAAGATCTTTCAGGGCTGGCACCTTTAGTGTAGGAGCAATCGCTGGACGTTCGCAATTTCGGTGTTGAGCTCTGACGTGAATTAGCGAAAGGAAGCGATGATAGATCTGGACCTTTGAGTGTCTAAACAAGTTCAGAGCCCAAGTGTTTGTGGTTCGTTTTATAGGCTACCAGTGGGAGATGAGGACCAGCAAGAGCTTTCAGGGCTGGCACCTTTAGTGTAGGAGCAATCACTGGACGTTCGCAATTTCGGCGTTGAGCTCTGGCCAGATTGAGCACGAGAGGCTGTGTACGTTGGAAGTTTTAGTACGCTAAACAAGTTCAGAGCCCAAGTGTTTGTGGTTCGTTTGAGAGGTTACCAGTGGGAGATGAGGACCAGAACAGATTTCAGGGCTGGCACCTTTAGTGTAGGAGCAATCGCTGGACGTTCGCAATTTCGGTGTTGAGCTCTGGCCAGATTGAGCAGGAGAGGCTGTGTACGTTGGAAGTTTTAGTAGGCTAAACAAGTTCAGAGCCCAAGTGTTTGTGGTTCGTTTGAGAGGTTACCAGTGGGAGATGAGGACCAGCAACAGCTTTCAGGGCTGGCACCTTTAGTGTAGGAGCAATCGCTGGACA
>NW_026776568.1:0-70501 GCF_030936135.1 Gavia stellata
TCTCATCTCCCACTGGTAACCTCTCAAACGAACCACAAACACTTGGCCTCTGAACTTGTTTAGCCTACTAAAACTTCCAACGTACACAGCCTCTCCTGCTCAATCTGGCCAGAGCTCAACACCGACATTGCGAACGTCCAGGGATTGCTCCTACACTAAAGGTGCCAGCCCTGAAAGCTCTTGCTGGTCCTCATCTCCCACTGGTAACCTCTCAAACGAACCACAAACACTTGGGCTCTGAACTTGTTTAGCCTACTAAAACTTCCAACGTACACAGCCTCTCCTGCTCAATCTGGCCAGAGCTCAACACCGAAATTGCGAACGTCCAGCGATTGCTCCTACACTAAAGGTGCCAGCCCTGAAAGCTCTTGCTGGTCCTCATCTCCCACTGGTAACCTCTCAAACGAACCACAAACACTTGGGCTCTGAACTTGTTTAGCCTACTAAAACTTCCAACGTACACAGCCTCTCCTGCTCAATCTGGCCAGAGCTCAACACCGACATTGCGAACGTCCAGCGATTGCTCCTACACTAAAGGTGCCAGCCCTGAAAGCTCTTGCTGGTCCTCATCTCCCACTGGTAACCTCTCAAATGAACCACAAACACTTGGGCTCTGAACTTGTTTAGCCTACTAAAACTTCCAACGTACACAGCCTCTCCTGCTCAATCTGGCCAGAGCTCAACACCGAAATTGCGAACGTCCAGGGATTGCTCCTACACTAAAGGTGCCAGCCCTGAAAGCTCTTGCTGGTCCTCATCTCCCACTGGTAACCTCTCAAACGAACCACAAACACTTGGGCTCTGAACTTGTTTAGCCTACTAAAACTTCCAACGTACACAGCCTCTCCTGCTCAATCTGGCCAGAGCTCAACACCGACATTGCGAACGTCCAGCGATTGCTCCTACACTAAAGGTGCCAGCCCTGAAAGCTCTTGCTGCTCCTCATCTCCCACTGGTAACCTCTCAAACGAACCACAAACACTTGGCCTCTGAACTTGTTTAGCCTACTAAAACTTCCAACGTACACAGCCTCTCCTGCTCAATCTGGCCAGAGCTCAACACCGAAATTGCGAACGTCCAAGGATTGCTCCTACACTAAAGGTGCCAGCCCTGAAAGCTCTTGCTGGTCCTCATCTCCCACTGGTAACCTCTCAAACGAAACCACAAACACTTGGGCTCTGAACTTGTTTAGCCTACTAAAAACTTCCAACGTACACAGCCTCTCCTGCTCAATCTGCCCAAAATTCACCAACGAAATTGCGAACGTCCAGCGATTGCTCCTACACTAAAGGTGCCAGCCCTGAAAGCTCTTGCCGGTCCTCATCTCCCACTGGTAACCTCTCAAACGAACCACAAACACTTGGGCTCTGAACTTGTTTAGCCTACTAAAACTTCCAACGTACACAGCCTCTCCTGCTCAATCTGGCCAGAGCTCAACTGCGAAATTGCGAACGTCCAAGGATTGCTCCTACACTAAAGGTGCCAGCCCTGAAAGCTCTTGCTGGTCCTCATCTCCCACTGGTAACCTCTCAAACGAACCACAAACACTTGGCCTCTGAACTTGTTTAGCCTACTAAAACTTCCAACGTACACAGCCTCTCCTGCTCAATCTGGCCAGAGCTCAACACCGACATTGCGAACGTCCAGGGATTGCTCCTACACTAAAGGTGCCAGCCCTGAAAGCTCTTGCTGGTCCTCATCTCCCACTGGTAACCTCTCAAACGAACCACAAACACTTGGGCTCTGAACTTGTTTAGCCTACTAAAACTTCCAACGTACACAGCCTCTCCTGCTCAATCTGGCCAGAGCTCAACACCGAAATTGCGAACGTCCAGCGATTGCTCCTACACTAAAGGTGCCAGCCCTGAAAGCTCTTGCTGGTCCTCATCTCCCACTGGTAACCTCTCAAACGAACCACAAACACTTGGGCTCTGAACTTGTTTAGCCTACTAAAACTTTCCAACGTACACAGCCTCTCCTGCTCAATCTGGCCAGAGCTCAACACCGACATTGCGAACGTCCAGCGATTGCTCCTACACTAAAGGTGCCAGCCCTGAAAGCTCTTGCTGGTCCTCATCTCCCACTGGTAACCTCTCAAACGAACCACAAACACTTGGGCTCTGAACTTGTTTAGCCTACTAAAACTTCCAACGTACACAGCCTCTCCTGCTCAATCTGGCCAGAGCTCAACACCGAAATTGCGAACGTCCAGCGATTGCTCCTACACTAAAGGTGCCAGCCCTGAAAGCTCTTGCTGGTCCTCATCTCCCACTGGTAACCTCTCAAATGAACCACAAACACTTGGGCTCTGAACTTGTTTAGCCTACTAAAACTTCCAACGTACACAGCCTCTCCTGCTCAATCTGGCCAGAGCTCAACACCGAAATTGCGAACGTCCAGGGATTGCTCCTACACTAAAGGTGCCAGCCCTGAAAGCTCTTGCTGGTCCTCATCTCCCACTGGTAACCTCTCAAACGAACCACAAACACTTGGGCTCTGAACTTGTTTAGCCTACTAAAACTTCCAACGTACACAGCCTCTCCTGCTCAATCTGGCCAGAGCTCAACACCGACATTGCGAACGTCCAGCGATTGCTCCTACACTAAAGGTGCCAGCCCTGAAAGCTCTTGCTGGTCCTCATCTCCCACTGGTAACCTCTCAAACGAACCACAAACACTTGGCCTCTGAACTTGTTTAGCCTACTAAAACTTCCAACGTACACAGCCTCTCCTGCTCAATCTGGCCAGAGCTCAACACCGAAATTGCGAACGTCCAAGGATTGCTCCTACACTAAAGGTGCCAGCCCTGAAAGCTCTTGCTGGTCCTCATCTCCCACTGGTAACCTCTCAAACGAACCACAAACACTTGGGCCTCTGAACTTGTTTAGCCTACTAAAACTTCCAACGTACACAGCCTCTCCTGCTCAATCTGGCCAGAGCTCAACACCGACATTGCGAACGTCCAGGGATTGCTCCTACACTAAAGGTGCCAGCCCTGAAAGCTCTTGCTGGTCCTCATCTCCCACTGGTAACCTCTCAAACGAACCACAAACACTTGGGCTCTGAACTTGTTTAGCCTACTAAAACTTCCAACGTACACAGCCTCTCCTGCTCAATCTGGCCAAAATTCAACACCGAAATTGTGAACGTCCAGGGATTGCTCCTACACTAAAGGTGCCAGCCCTGAAAGCTCTTGCTGCTCCTCATCTCCCACTGGTAACCTCTCAAACGAACCACAAACACTTGGGCTCTGAACTTGTTTAGCCTACTAAAACTTCCAACGTACACAGCCTCTCCTGCTCAATCTGGCCAGAGCTCAACACCGAAATTGCGAACGTCCAAGGATTGCTCCTACACTAAAGGTGCCAGCCCTGAAAGCTCTTGCTGGTCCTCATCTCCCACTGGTAACCTCTCAAACGAACCACAAACACTTGGGCTCTGAACTTGTTTAGCCTACTAAAACTTCCAACGTACACAGCCTCTCCTGCTCAATCTGGCCAGAGCTCCACACCGAAATTGCGAACGTCCAGCGATTGCTCCTACACTAAAGGTGCCAGCCCTGAAAGCTCTTGCTGGTCCTCATCTCCCACTGGTAACCTCTCAAACGAACCACAAACACTTGGGCTCTGAACTTGTTTAGCCTACTAAAACTTCCAACGTACACAGCCTCTCCTGCTCAATCTGGCCAGAGCTCAACACCGAAATTGCGAACGTCCAGCGATTGCTCCTACACTAAAGGTGCCAGCCCTGAAAGCTCTTGCTGGTCCTCATCTCCCACTGGTAACCTCTCAAACGAACCACAAACACTTGGGCTCTGAACTTGTTTAGCCTACTAAAACTTCCAATGTACACAGCCTCTCCTGCTCAATCTGCCCAAAATTCACCAACGAAATTGCGAACGTCCAGCGATTGCTCCTACACTAAAGGTGCCAGCCCTGAAAGCTCTTGCTGGTCCTCATCTCCCACTGGTAACCTCTCAAACGAACCACAAACACTTGGCCTCTGAACTTGTTTAGCCTACTAAAACTTCGAATGTACACAGCCTCTCCTGCTCAATCTGGCCAGAGCTCAACACCGAAATTGCGAACGTCCAGGGATTGCTCCTACACTAAAGGTGCCAGCCCTGAAAGCTCTTGCTGGTCCTCATCTCCCACTGGTAACCTCTCAAACGAACCACAAACACTTGGGCTCTGAACTTGTTTAGCCTACTAAAACTTCCAACGTACACAGCCTCTCCTGCTCAATCTGGCCAGAGCTCAACACCGAAATTGCGAACGTCCAGCGATTGCTTCTACACTAAAGGTGCCAGCCCTGAAAGCTCTTGCTGGTCCTCATCTCCCACTGGTAACCTCTCAAACGAACCACAAACACTTGGGCTCTGAACTTGTTTAGCCTACTAAAACTTCCAACGTACACAGCCTCTCCTGCTCAATCTGCCCAAAATTCACCAACGAAATTGCGAACGTCCAGCGATTGCTCCTACACTAAAGGTGCCAGCCCTGAAAGCTCTTGCTGGTCCTCATCTCCCACTGGTAACCTCTCAAACGAACCACAAACACTTGGGCTCTGAACTTGTTTAGCCTACTAAAACTTCCAACGTACACAGCCTCTCCTGCTCAATCTGGCCAGAGCTCAACACCAAAATTGCGAACGTCCAAGGATTGCTCCTACACTAAAGGTGCCAGCCCTGAAAGCTCTTGCTGGTCCTCATCTCCCACTGGTAACCTCTCAAACGAACCACAAACACTTGGCCTCTGAACTTGTTTAGCCTACTAAAACTTCCAACGTACACAGCCTCTCCTGCTCAATCTGGCCAGAGCTCAACACCGACATTGCGAACGTCCAGGGATTGCTCCTACACTAAAGGTGCCAGCCCTGAAAGCTCTTGCTGGTCCTCATCTCCCACTGGTAACCTCTCAAACGAACCACAAACACTTGGGCTCTGAACTTGTTTAGCCTACTAAAACTTCCAACGTACACAGCCTCTCCTGCTCAATCTGGCCAGAGCTCAACACCGAAATTGCGAACGTCCAGCGATTGCTCCTACACTAAAGGTGCCAGCCCTGAAAGCTCTTGCTGGTCCTCATCTCCCACTGGTAACCTCTCAAACGAACCACAAACACTTGGGCTCTGAACTTGTTTAGCCTACTAAAACTTCCAACGTACACAGCCTCTCCTGCTCAATCTGGCCAGAGCTCAACACCGACATTGCGAACGTCCAGCGATTGCTCCTACACTAAAGGTGCCAGCCCTGAAAGCTCTTGCTGGTCCTCATCTCCCACTGGTAACCTCTCAAACGAACCACAAACACTTGGGCTCTGAACTTGTTTAGCCTACTAAAACTTCCAACGTACACAGCCTCTCCTGCTCAATCTGGCCAGAGCTCAACACCGAAATTGCGAACGTCCAGCGATTGCTCCTACACTAAAGGTGCCAGCCCTGAAAGCTCTTGCTGGTCCTCATCTCCCACTGGTAACCTCTCAAATGAACCACAAACACTTGGGCTCTGAACTTGTTTAGCCTACTAAAACTTCCAACGTACACAGCCTCTCCTGCTCAATCTGGCCAGAGCTCAACACCGAAATTGCGAACGTCCAGGGATTGCTCCTACACTAAAGGTGCCAGCCCTGAAAGCTCTTGCTGGTCCTCATCTCCCACTGGTAACCTCTCAAACGAACCACAAACACTTGGGCTCTGAACTTGTTTAGCCTACTAAAACTTCCAACGTACACAGCCTCTCCTGCTCAATCTGGCCAGAGCTCAACACCGACATTGCGAACGTCCAGCGATTGCTCCTACACTAAAGGTGCCAGCCCTGAAAGCTCTTGCTGCTCCTCATCTCCCACTGGTAACCTCTCAAACGAACCACAAACACTTGGCCTCTGAACTTGTTTAGCCTACTAAAACTTCCAACGTACACAGCCTCTCCTGCTCAATCTGGCCAGAGCTCAACACCGAAATTGCGAACGTCCAAGGATTGCTCCTACACTAAAGGTGCCAGCCCTGAAAGCTCTTGCTGGTCCTCATCTCCCACTGGTAACCTCTCAAACGAACCACAAACACTTGGGCTCTGAACTTGTTTAGCCTACTAAAACTTCCAACGTACACAGCCTCTCCTGCTCAATCTGGCCAGAGCTCAACACCGACATTGCGAACGTCCAGGGATTGCTCCTACACTAAAGGTGCCAGCCCTGAAAGCTCTTGCTGGTCCTCATCTCCCACTGGTAACCTCTCAAACGAACCACAAACACTTGGGCTCTGAACTTGTTTAGCCTACTAAAACTTCCAACGTACACAGCCTCTCCTGCTCAATCTGGCCAAAATTCAACACCGAAATTGTGAACGTCCAGGGATTGCTCCTACACTAAAGGTGCCAGCCCTGAAAGCTCTTGCTGGTCCTCATCTCCCACTGGTAACCTCTCAAACGAACCACAAACACTTGGGCTCTGAACTTGTTTAGCCTACTAAAACTTCCAACGTACACAGCCTCTCCTGCTCAATCTGGCCAGAGCTCAACACCGAAATTGCGAACGTCCAAGGATTGCTCCTACACTAAAGGTGCCAGCCCTGAAAGCTCTTGCTGGTCCTCATCTCCCACTGGTAACCTCTCAAACGAACCACAAACACTTGGGCTCTGAACTTGTTTAGCCTACTAAAACTTCCAACGTACACAGCCTCTCCTGCTCAATCTGGCCAGAGCTCCACACCGAAATTGCGAACGTCCAGCGATTGCTCCTACACTAAAGGTGCCAGCCCTGAAAGCTCTTGCTGGTCCTCATCTCCCACTGGTAACCTCTCAAACGAACCACAAACACTTGGCCTCTGAACTTGTTTAGCCTACTAAAACTTCCAACGTACACAGCCTCTCCTGCTCAATCTGGCCAGAGCTCAACACCGAAATTGCGAACGTCCAGGGATTGCTCCTACACTAAAGGTGCCAGCCCTGAAAGCTCTTGCTGGTCCTCATCTCCCACTGGTAACCTCTCAAACGAACCACAAACACTTGGCCTCTGAACTTGTTTAGCCTACTAAAACTTCCAACGTACACAGCCTCTCCTGCTCAATCTGCCCAAAATTCACCAACGAAATTGCGAACGTCCAGCGATTGCTCCTACACTAAAGGTGCCAGCCCTGAAAGCTCTTGCTGGTCCTCATCTCCCACTGGTAACCTCTCAAACGAACCACAAACACTTGGGCTCTGAACTTGTTTAGCCTACTAAAACTTCCAACGTACACAGCCTCTCCTGCTCAATCTGGCCAAAATTCAACACCGAAATTGTGAACGTCCAGGGATTGCTCCTACACTAAAGGTGCCAGCCCTGAAAGCTCTTGCTGGTCCTCATCTCCCACTGGTAACCTCTCAAACGAACCACAAACACTTGGCCTCTGAACTTGTTTAGCCTACTAAAACTTCCAACGTACACAGCCTCTCCTGCTCAATCTGGCCAGAGCTCAACACCGACATTGCGAACGTCCAGTGATTGCTCCTACACTAAAGGTGCCAGCCCTGAAAGCTCTTGCTGGTCCTCATCTCCCACTGGTAACCTCTCAAACGAACCACAAACACTTGGGCTCTGAACTTGTTTAGCCTACTAAAACTTCCAACGTACACAGCCTCTCCTGCTCAATCTGGCCAGAGCTCAACACCGACATTGCGAACGTCCAGCGATTGCTCCTACACTAAAGGTGCCAGCCCTGAAAGCTCTTGCTGGTCCTCATCTCCCACTGGTAACCTCTCAAACGAACCACAAACACTTGGGCTCTGAACTTGTTTAGCCTACTAAAACTTCCAACGTACACAGCCTCTCCTGCTCAATCTGGCCAGAGCTCAACTCCGAAATTGCGAACGTCCAGTGATTGCTCCTACACTAAAGGTGCCAGCCCTGAAAGCTCTTGCTGGTCCTCATCTCCCACTGGTAACCTCTCAAACGAACCACAAAACACTTGGGCTCTGAACTTGTTTAGCCTACTAAAACTTCCAACGTACACAGCCTCTCCTGCTCAATCTGGCCAGAGCTCAACACCGAAATTGCGAACGTCCAAGGATTGCTCCTACACTAAAGGTGCCAGCCCTGAAAGCTCTTGCTGGTCCTCATCTCCCACTGGTAACCTCTCAAACGAACCACAAACACTTGGGCTCTGAACTTGTTTAGCCTACTAAAACTTCCAACGTACACAGCCTCTCCTGCTCAATCTGGCCAGAGCTCAACTCCGAAATTGCGAACGTCCAGGGATTGCTCCTACACTAAAGGTGCCAGCCCTGAAAGCTCTTGCTGGTCCTCATCTCCCACTGGTAACCTCTCAAACGAACCACAAAACACTTGGGCTCTGAACTTGTTTAGCCTACTAAAAACTTCCAACGTACACAGCCTCTCCTGCTCAATCTGGCCAGAGCTCCACACCGAAATTGTGAACGTCCAGGGATTGCTCCTACACTAAAGGTGCCAGCCCTGAAAGCTCTTGCTGGTCCTCATCTCCCACTGGTAACCTCTCAAACGAACCACAAACACTTGGGCTCTGAACTTGTTTAGCCTACTAAAACTTCGAATGTACACAGCCTCTCCTGCTCAATCTGGCCAGAGCTCAACACCGAAATTGCGAACGTCCAGGGATTGCTCCTACACTAAAGGTGCCAGCCCTGAAAGCTCTTGCTGGTCCTCATCTCCCACTGGTAACCTCTCAAACGAACCACAAACACTTGGGCTCTGAACTTGTTTAGCCTACTAAAACTTCCAACGTACACAGCCTCTCCTGCTCAATCTGGCCAGAGCTCAACACCGAAATTGCGAACGTCCAGCGATTGCTCCTACACTAAAGGTGCCAGCCCTGAAAGCTCTTGCTGGTCCTCATCTCCCACTGGTAACCTCTCAAATGAACCACAAACACTTGGGCTCTGAACTTGTTTAGCCTACTAAAACTTCCAATGTACACAGCCTCTCCTGCTCAATCTGCCCAAAATTCACCAACGAAATTGCGAACGTCCAGCGATTGCTCCTACACTAAAGGTGCCAGCCCTGAAAGCTCTTGCTGGTCCTCATCTCCCACTGGTAACCTCTCAAACGAACCACAAACACTTGGGCTCTGAACTTGTTTAGCCTACTAAAACTTCCAACGTACACAGCCTCTCCTGCTCAATCTGGCCAGAGCTCAACACCGAAATTGCGAACGTCCAAGGATTGCTCCTACACTAAAGGTGCCAGCCCTGAAAGCTCTTGCTGGTCCTCATCTCCCACTGGTAACCTCTCAAACGAACCACAAACACTTGGGCTCTGAACTTGTTTAGCCTACTAAAACTTCCAACGTACACAGCCTCTCCTGCTCAATCTGGCCAGAGCTCAACACCGAAATTGCGAACGTCCAGCGATTGCTCCTACACTAAAGGTGCCAGCCCTGAAAGCTCTTGCTGGTCCTCATCTCCCACTGGTAACCTCTCAAACGAACCACAAACACTTGGGCTCTGAACTTGTTTAGCCTACTAAAACTTCCAACGTACACAGCCTCTCCTGCTCAATCTGGCCAGAGCTCAACACCGAAATTGCGAACGTCCAGCGATTGCTCCTACACTAAAGGTGCCAGCCCTGAAAGCTCTTGCTGGTCCTCATCTCCCACTGGTAACCTCTCAAACGAACCACAAACACTTGGGCTCTGAACTTGTTTAGCCTACTAAAACTTCCAATGTACACAGCCTCTCCTGCTCAATCTGCCCAAAATTCACCAACGAAATTGCGAACGTCCAGCGATTGCTCCTACACTAAAGGTGCCAGCCCTGAAAGCTCTTGCTGGTCCTCATCTCCCACTGGTAACCTCTCAAACGAACCACAAACACTTGGGCTCTGAACTTGTTTAGCCTACTAAAACTTCGAATGTACACAGCCTCTCCTGCTCAATCTGGCCAGAGCTCAACACCGAAATTGCGAACGTCCAGGGATTGCTCCTACACTAAAGGTGCCAGCCCTGAAAGCTCTTGCTGGTCCTCATCTCCCACTGGTAACCTCTCAAACGAACCACAAACACTTGGGCTCTGAACTTGTTTAGCCTACTAAAACTTCCAACGTACACAGCCTCTCCTGCTCAATCTGGCCAGAGCTCAACACCGAAATTGCGAACGTCCAGCGATTGCTTCTACACTAAAGGTGCCAGCCCTGAAAGCTCTTGCTGGTCCTCATCTCCCACTGGTAACCTCTCAAACGAACCACAAACACTTGGGCTCTAGAACTTGTTTAGCCTACTAAAACTTCCAACGTACACAGCCTCTCCTGCTCAATCTGCCCAAAATTCACCAACGAAATTGCGAACGTCCAGCGATTGCTCCTACACTAAAGGTGCCAGCCCTGAAAGCTCTTGCTGGTCCTCATCTCCCACTGGTAACCTCTCAAACGAACCACAAACACTTGGGCTCTGAACTTGTTTAGCCTACTAAAACTTCCAACGTACACAGCCTCTCCTGCTCAATCTGGCCAGAGCTCAACTGCGAAATTGCGAACGTCCAAGGATTGCTCCTACACTAAAGGTGCCAGCCCTGAAAGCTCTTGCTGGTCCTCATCTCCCACTGGTAACCTCTCAAACGAACCACAAACACTTGGCCTCTGAACTTGTTTAGCCTACTAAAACTTCCAACGTACACAGCCTCTCCTGCTCAATCTGGCCAGAGCTCAACACCGACATTGCGAACGTCCAGGGATTGCTCCTACACTAAAGGTGCCAGCCCTGAAAGCTCTTGCTGGTCCTCATCTCCCACTGGTAACCTCTCAAACGAACCACAAACACTTGGGCTCTGAACTTGTTTAGCCTACTAAAACTTCCAACGTACACAGCCTCTCCTGCTCAATCTGGCCAGAGCTCAACACCGAAATTGCGAACGTCCAGGGATTGCTCCTACACTAAAGGTGCCAGCCCTGAAAGCTCTTGCTGGTCCTCATCTCCCACTGGTAACCTCTCAAACGAACCACAAACACTTGGGCTCTGAACTTGTTTAGCCTACTAAAACTTCCAACGTACACAGCCTCTCCTGCTCAATCTGGCCAGAGCTCAACACCGACATTGCGAACGTCCAGCGATTGCTCCTACACTAAAGGTGCCAGCCCTGAAAGCTCTTGCTGGTCCTCATCTCCCACTGGTAACCTCTCAAACGAACCACAAACACTTGGCCTCTGAACTTGTTTAGCCTACTAAAACTTCCAACGTACACAGCCTCTCCTGCTCAATCTGGCCAGAGCTCAACACCGAAATTGCGAACGTCCAGCGATTGCTCCTACACTAAAGGTGCCAGCCCTGAAAGCTCTTGCTGGTCCTCATCTCCCACTGGTAACCTCTCAAATGAACCACAAACACTTGGGCTCTGAACTTGTTTAGCCTACTAAAAACTTCCAACGTACACAGCCTCTCCTGCTCAATCTGGCCAGAGCTCAACACCGAAATTGCGAACGTCCAGGGATTGCTCCTACACTAAAGGTGCCAGCCCTGAAAGCTCTTGCTGGTCCTCATCTCCCACTGGTAACCTCTCAAAACGAACCACAAACACTTGGCCTCTGAACTTGTTTAGCCTACTAAAACTTCCAACGTACACAGCCTCTCCTGCTCAATCTGGCCAGAGCTCAACACCGACATTGCGAACGTCCAGCGATTGCTCCTACACTAAAGGTGCCAGCCCTGAAAGCTCTTGCTGGTCCTCATCTCCCACTGGTAACCTCTCAAACGAACCACAAACACTTGGCCTCTGAACTTGTTTAGCCTACTAAAACTTCCAACGTACACAGCCTCTCCTGCTCAATCTGGCCAGAGCTCAACACCGAAATTGCGAACGTCCAAGGATTGCTCCTACACTAAAGGTGCCAGCCCTGAAAGCTCTTGCTGGTCCTCATCTCCCACTGGTAACCTCTCAAACGAACCACAAACACTTGGGCTCTGAACTTGTTTAGCCTACTAAAACTTCCAACGTACCACAGCCTCTCCTGCTCAATCTGGCCAAAATTCAACACCGAAATTGCGAACGTCCAGGGATTGCTCCTACACTAAAGGTGCCAGCCCTGAAAGCTCTTGCTGGTCCTCATCTCCCACTGGTAACCTCTCAAACGAACCACAAACACTTGGGCTCTGAACTTGTTTAGCCTACTAAAACTTCCAACGTACACAGCCTCTCCTGCTCAATCTGGCCAAAATTCAACACCGAAATTGTGAACGTCCAGGGATTGCTCCTACACTAAAGGTGCCAGCCCTGAAAGCTCTTGCTGGTCCTCATCTCCCACTGGTAACCTCTCAAACGAACCACAAACACTTGGCCTCTGAACTTGTTTAGCCTACTAAAACTTCGAATGTACACAGCCTCTCCTGCTCAATCTGGCCAGAGCTCAACACCGAAATTGCGAACGTCCAGGGATTGCTCCTACACTAAAGGTGCCAGCCCTGAAAGCTCTTGCTGGTCCTCATCTCCCACTGGTAACCTCTCAAACGAACCACAAACACTTGGGCTCTGAACTTGTTTAGCCTACTAAAACTTCCAACGTACACAGCCTCTCCTGCTCAATCTGGCCAGAGCTCAACACCGAAATTGCGAACGTCCAGCGATTGCTCCTACACTAAAGGTGCCAGCCCTGAAAGCTCTTGCTGGTCCTCATCTCCCACTGGTAACCTCTCAAATGAACCACAAACACTTGGGCTCTGAACTTGTTTAGCCTACTAAAACTTCCAACGTACACAGCCTCTCCTGCTCAATCCGGCCAGAGCTCAACACCGAAATTGCGAACGTCCAGCGATTGCTCCTACACTAAAGGTGCCAGCCCTGAAAGCTCTTGCTGGTCCTCATCTCCCACTGGTAACCTCTCAAATGAACCACAAACACTTGGCCTCTGAACTTGTTTAGCCTACTAAAACTTCCAACGTACACAGCCTCTCCTGCTCAATCTGGCCAGAGCTCAACTCCGAAATTGCGAACGTCCAGGGATTGCTCCTACACTAAAGGTGCCAGCCCTGAAAGCTCTTGCTGGTCCTCATCTCCCACTGGTAACCTCTCAAACGAACCACAAACACTTGGGCTCTGAACTTGTTTAGCCTACTAAAACTTCCAACGTACACAGCCTCTCCTGCTCAATCTGGCCAGAGCTCAACACCGAAATTGCGAACGTCCAGGGATTGCTCCTACACTAAAGGTGCCAGCCCTGAAAGCTCTTGCTGGTCCTCATCTCCCACTGGTAACCTCTCAAACGAACCACAAACACTTGGGCTCTGAACTTGTTTAGCCTACTAAAACTTCCAACGTACACAGCCTCTCCTGCTCAATCTGGCCAGAGCTCAACACCGAAATTGCGAACGTCCAAGGATTGCTCCTACACTAAAGGTGCCAGCCCTGAAAGCTCTTGCTGGTCCTCATCTCCCACTGGTAACCTCTCAAAACGAACCACAAACACTTGGGCTCTGAACTTGTTTAGCCTACTAAAACTTCCAACGTACACAGCCTCTCCTGCTCAATCTGGCCAAAATTCAACACCGAAATTGCGAACGTCCAGGGATTGCTCCTACACTAAAGGTGCCAGCCCTGAAAGCTCTTGCTGGTCCTCATCTCCCACTGGTAACCTCTCAAAACGAAACACTTGGGCTCTGAACTTGTTTAGCCTACTAAAACTTCCAACGTACACAGCCTCTCCTGCTCAATCTGGCCAGAGCTCAACACCGACATTGCGAACGTCCAGCGATTGCTCCTACACTAAAGGTGCCAGCCCTGAAAGCTCTTGCTGGTCCTCATCTCCCACTGGTAACCTCTCAAACGAACCACAAACACTTGGGCTCTGAACTTGTTTAGCCTACTAAAACTTCCAACGTACACAGCCTCTCCTGCTCAATCTGGCCAAAATTCAACACCGAAATTGCGAACGTCCAGCGATTGCTCCTACACTAAAGGTGCCAGCCCTGAAAGCTCTTGCTGGTCCTCATCTCCCACTGGTAACCTCTCAAACGAACCACAAACACTTGGGCTCTGAACTTGTTTAGCCTACTAAAACTTCCAACGTACACAGCCTCTCCTGCTCAATCTGGCCAGAGCTCAACACCGAAATTGCGAACGTCCAGCGATTGCTCCTACACTAAAGGTGCCAGCCCTGAAAGCTCTTGCTGGTCCTCATCTCCCACTGGTAACCTCTCAAACGAACCACAAACACTTGGGCTCTGAACTTGTTTAGCCTACTAAAACTTCCAACGTACACAGCCTCTCCTGCTCAATCTGCCCAAAATTCACCAACGAAATTGCGAACGTCCAGCGATTGCTCCTACACTAAAGGTGCCAGCCCTGAAAGCTCTTGCTGGTCCTCATCTCCCACTGGTAACCTCTCAAACGAACCACAAACACTTGGGCTCTGAACTTGTTTAGCCTACTAAAACTTCCAACGTACACAGCCTCTCCTGCTCAATCTGGCCAGAGCTCAACTGCGAAATTGCGAACGTCCAAGGATTGCTCCTACACTAAAGGTGCCAGCCCTGAAAGCTCTTGCTGGTCCTCATCTCCCACTGGTAACCTCTCAAACGAACCACAAACACTTGGCCTCTGAACTTGTTTAGCCTACTAAAACTTCCAACGTACACAGCCTCTCCTGCTCAATCTGGCCAGAGCTCAACACCGACATTGCGAACGTCCAGGGATTGCTCCTACACTAAAGGTGCCAGCCCTGAAAGCTCTTGCTGGTCCTCATCTCCCACTGGTAACCTCTCAAACGAACCACAAACACTTGGGCTCTGAACTTGTTTAGCCTACTAAAACTTCCAACGTACACAGCCTCTCCTGCTCAATCTGGCCAGAGCTCAACACCGAAATTGCGAACGTCCAGGGATTGCTCCTACACTAAAGGTGCCAGCCCTGAAAGCTCTTGCTGGTCCTCATCTCCCACTGGTAACCTCTCAAACGAACCACAAACACTTGGGCTCTGAACTTGTTTAGCCTACTAAAACTTCCAACGTACACAGCCTCTCCTGCTCAATCTGGCCAGAGCTCAACACCGACATTGCGAACGTCCAGCGATTGCTCCTACACTAAAGGTGCCAGCCCTGAAAGCTCTTGCTGGTCCTCATCTCCCACTGGTAACCTCTCAAACGAACCACAAACACTTGGGCTCTGAACTTGTTTAGCCTACTAAAACTTCCAACGTACACAGCCTCTCCTGCTCAATCTGGCCAGAGGTCAACACCGAAATTGCGAACGTCCAGCGATTGCTCCTACACTAAAGGTGCCAGCCCTGAAAGCTCTTGCTGGTCCTCATCTCCCACTGGTAACCTCTCAAATGAACCACAAACACTTGGGCTCTGAACTTGTTTAGCCTACTAAAACTTCCAACGTACACAGCCTCTCCTGCTCAATCTGGCCAGAGCTCAACACCGAAATTGCGAACGTCCAGGGATTGCTCCTACACTAAAGGTGCCAGCCCTGAAAGCTCTTGCTGGTCCTCATCTCCCACTGGTAACCTCTCAAACGAACCACAAACACTTGGCCTCTGAACTTGTTTAGCCTACTAAAACTTCCAACGTACACAGCCTCTCCTGCTCAATCTGGCCAGAGCTCAACACCGACATTGCGAACGTCCAGCGATTGCTCCTACACTAAAGGTGCCAGCCCTGAAAGCTCTTGCTGGTCCTCATCTCCCACTGGTAACCTCTCAAACGAACCACAAACACTTGGCCTCTGAACTTGTTTAGCCTACTAAAACTTCCAACGTACACAGCCTCTCCTGCTCAATCTGGCCAGAGCTCAACACCGAAATTGCGAACGTCCAAGGATTGCTCCTACACTAAAGGTGCCAGCCCTGAAAGCTCTTGCTGGTCCTCATCTCCCACTGGTAACCTCTCAAACGAACCACAAACACTTGGGCTCTGAACTTGTTTAGCCTACTAAAACTTCCAACGTACACAGCCTCTCCTGCTCAATCTGGCCAAAATTCAACACCGAAATTGCGAACGTCCAGGGATTGCTCCTACACTAAAGGTGCCAGCCCTGAAAGCTCTTGCTGGTCCTCATCTCCCACTGGTAACCTCTCAAACGAACCACAAACACTTGGGCTCTGAACTTGTTTAGCCTACTAAAACTTCCAACGTACACAGCCTCTCCTGCTCAATCTGGCCAGAGCTCAACACCGACATTGCGAACGTCCAGCGATTGCTCCTACACTAAAGGTGCCAGCCCTGAAAGCTCTTGCTGGTCCTCATCTCCCACTGGTAACCTCTCAAACGAACCACAAACACTTGGCCTCTGAACTTGTTTAGCCTACTAAAACTTCGAATGTACACAGCCTCTCCTGCTCAATCTGGCCAGAGCTCAACACCGAAATTGCGAACGTCCAGGATTGCTCCTACACTAAAGGTGCCAGCCCTGAAAGCTCTTGCTGGTCCTCATCTCCCACTGGTAACCTCTCAAACGAACCACAAACACTTGGCCTCTGAACTTGTTTAGCCTACTAAAACTTCCAACGTACACAGCCTCTCCTGCTCAATCTGGCCAGAGCTCAACACCGAAATTGCGAACGTCCAGCGATTGCTCCTACACTAAAGGTGCCAGCCCTGAAAGCTCTTGCTGGTCCTCATCTCCCACTGGTAACCTCTCAAATGAACCACAAACACTTGGGCTCTGAACTTGTTTAGCCTACTAAAACTTCCAACGTACACAGCCTCTCCTGCTCAATCCGGCCAGAGCTCAACACCGAAATTGCGAACGTCCAGCGATTGCTCCTACACTAAAGGTGCCAGCCCTGAAAGCTCTTGCTGGTCCTCATCTCCCACTGGTAACCTCTCAAATGAACCACAAACACTTGGCCTCTGAACTTGTTTAGCCTACTAAAACTTCCAACGTACACAGCCTCTCCTGCTCAATCTGGCCAGAGCTCAACTCCGAAATTGCGAACGTCCAGGGATTGCTCCTACACTAAAGGTGCCAGCCCTGAAAGCTCTTGCTGGTCCTCATCTCCCACTGGTAACCTCTCAAACGAACCACAAACACTTGGGCTCTGAACTTGTTTAGCCTACTAAAACTTCCAACGTACACAGTCTCTCCTGCTCAATCTGGCCAGAGCTCAACACCGAAATTGCGAACGTCCAGGGATTGCTCCTACACTAAAGGTGCCAGCCCTGAAAGCTCTTGCTGGTCCTCATCTCCCACTGGTAACCTCTCAAACGAACCACAAACACTTGGGCTCTGAACTTGTTTAGCCTACTAAAACTTCCAACGTACACAGCCTCTCCTGCTCAATCTGGCCAGAGCTCAACACCGAAATTGCGAACGTCCAAGGATTGCTCCTACACTAAAGGTGCCAGCCCTGAAAGCTCTTGCTGGTCCTCATCTCCCACTGGTAACCTCTCAAACGAACCACAAACACTTGGGCTCTGAACTTGTTTAGCCTACTAAAACTTCCAACGTACACAGCCTCTCCTGCTCAATCTGGCCAAAATTCAACACCGAAATTGCGAACGTCCAGGGATTGCTCCTACACTAAAGGTGCCAGCCCTGAAAGCTCTTGCTGGTCCTCATCTCCCACTGGTAACCTCTCAAACGAACCACAAACACTTGGGCTCTGAACTTGTTTAGCCTACTAAAACTTCCAACGTACACAGCCTCTCCTGCTCAATCTGGCCAGAGCTCAACACCGACATTGCGAACGTCCAGCGATTGCTCCTACACTAAAGGTGCCAGCCCTGAAAGCTCTTGCTGGTCCTCATCTCCCACTGGTAACCTCTCAAACGAACCACAAACACTTGGGCTCTGAACTTGTTTAGCCTACTAAAACTTCCAACGTACACAGCCTCTCCTGCTCAATCTGGCCAAAATTCAACACCGAAATTGCGAACGTCCAGCGATTGCTCCTACACTAAAGGTGCCAGCCCTGAAAGCTCTTGCTGGTCCTCATCTCCCACTGGTAACCTCTCAAACGAACCACAAACACTTGGGCTCTGAACTTGTTTAGCCTACTAAAACTTCCAACGTACACAGCCTCTCCTGCTCAATCTGGCCAGAGCTCAACACCGAAATTGCGAACGTCCAAGGATTGCTCCTACACTAAAGGTGCCAGCCCTGAAAGCTCTTGCTGGTCCTCATCTCCCACTGGTAACCTCTCAAACGAACCACAAACACTTGGGCTCTGAACTTGTTTAGCCTACTAAAACTTCCAACGTACACAGCCTCTCCTGCTCAATCTGGCCAGAGCTCAACACCGACATTGCGAACGTCCAAGGATTGCTCCTACACTAAAGGTGCCAGCCCTGAAAGCTCTTGCTGGTCCTCATCTCCCACTGGTAACCTCTCAAATGAACCACAAACACTTGGGCTCTGAACTTGTTTAGCCTACTAAAACTTCCAATGTACACAGCCTCTCCTGCTCAATCTGCCCAAAATTCACCAACGAAATTGCGAACGTCCAGCGATTGCTCCTACACTAAAGGTGCCAGCCCTGAAAGCTCTTGCTGGTCCTCATCTCCCACTGGTAACCTCTCAAACGAACCACAAACACTTGGCCTCTGAACTTGTTTAGCCTACTAAAACTTCCAACGTACACAGCCTCTCCTGCTCAATCTGGCCAGAGCTCAACACCGAAATTGCGAACGTCCAGCGATTGCTCCTACACTAAAGGTGCCAGCCCTGAAAGCTCTTGCTGGTCCTCATCTCCCACTGGTAACCTCTCAAACGAACCACAAACACTTGGGCTCTGAACTTGTTTAGCCTACTAAAACTTCCAACGTACACAGCCTCTCCTGCTCAATCTGGCCAGAGCTCAACTCCGAAATTGCGAACGTCCAGGGATTGCTCCTACACTAAAGGTGCCAGCCCTGAAAGCTCTTGCAGGTCCTCATCTCCCACTGGTAACCTCTCAAACGAACCACAAACACTTGGGCTCTGAACTTGTTTAGCCTACTAAAACTTCCAACGTACACAGCCTCTCCTGCTCAATCTGGCCAGAGCTCAACACCGAAATTGTGAACGTCCAGGGATTGCTCCTACACTAAAGGTGCCAGCCCTGAAAGCTCTTGCTGGTCCTCATCTCCCACTGGTAACCTCTCAAACGAACCACAAACACTTGGGCTCTGAACTTGTTTAGCCTACTAAAACTTCGAATGTACACAGCCTCTCCTGCTCAATCTGGCCAGAGCTCAACACCGAAATTGCGAACGTCCAGGGATTGCTCCTACACTAAAGGTGCCAGCCCTGAAAGCTCTTGCTGGTCCTCATCTCCCACTGGTAACCTCTCAAACGAACCACAAACACTTGGGCTCTGAACTTGTTTAGCCTACTAAAACTTCCAACGTACACAGCCTCTCCTGCTCAATCTGGCCAGAGCTCAACACCGACATTGCGAACGTCCAGCGATTGCTCCTACACTAAAGGTGCCAGCCCTGAAAGCTCTTGCTGGTCCTCATCTCCCACTGGTAACCTCTCAAATGAACCACAAACACTTGGGCTCTGAACTTGTTTAGCCTACTAAAACTTCCAATGTACACAGCCTCTCCTGCTCAATCTGGCCAAAATTCAACACCGAAATTGCGAACGTCCAGGGATTGCTCCTACACTAAAGGTGCCAGCCCTGAAAGCTCTTGCTGGTCCTCATCTCCCACTGGTAACCTCTCAAACGAACCACAAACACTTGGGCTCTGAACTTGTTTAGCCTACTAAAACTTCCAACGTACACAGCCTCTCCTGCTCAATCTGGCCAGAGCTCAACACCGACATTGCGAACGTCCAAGGATTGATCCTACACTAAAGGTGCCAGCCCTGAAAGCTCTTGCTGGTCCTCATCTCCCACTGGTAACCTCTCAAACGAACCACAAACACTTGGGCTCTGAACTTGTTTAGCCTACTAAAACTTCCAACGTACACAGCCTCTCCTGCTCAATCTGGCCAGAGCTCAACACCGAAATTGCGAACGTCCAAGGATTGCTCCTACACTAAAGGTGCCAGCCCTGAAAGCTCTTGCTGGTCCTCATCTCCCACTGGTAACCTCTCAAACGAACCACAAACACTTGGGCTCTGAACTTGTTTAGCCTACTAAAACTTCCAACGTACACAGCCTCTCCTGCTCAATCTGGCCAGAGCTCAACACCGACATTGCGAACGTCTAGCGATTGCTCCTACACTAAAGGTGCCAGCCCTGAAAGCTCTTGCTGGTCCTCATCTCCCACTGGTAACCTCTCAAACGAACCACAAACACTTGGGCTCTGAACTTGTTTAGCCTACTAAAACTTCCAACGTACACAGCCTCTCCTGCTCAATCTGGCCAGAGCTCAACACCGAAATTGCGAACGTCCAGGGATTGCTCCTACACTAAAGGTGCCAGCCCTGAAAGCTCTTGCTGGTCCTCATCTCCCACTGGTAACCTCTCAAACGAACCACAAACACTTGGGCTCTGAACTTGTTTAGCCTACTAAAACTTCCAACGTACACAGCCTCTCCTGCTCAATCTGGCCAGAGCTCAACACCGAAATTGTGAACGTCCAGGGATTGCTCCTACACTAAAGGTGCCAGCCCTGAAAGCTCTTGCTGGTCCTCATCTCCCACTGGTAACCTCTCAAACGAACCACAAACACTTGGGCTCTGAACTTGTTTAGCCTACTAAAACTTCCAACGTACACAGCCTCTCTTGCTCAATCTGGCCAAAATTCAACACCGAAATTGCGAACGTCCAGGGATTGCTCCTACACTAAAGGTGCCAGCCCTGAAAGCTCTTGCTGGTCCTCATCTCCCACTGATAACCTCTCAAACGAACCACAAACACTTGGGCTCTGAACTTGTTTAGCCTACTAAAACTTCCAACGTACACAGCCTCTCCTGCTCAATCTGGCCAGAGCTCAACACCGAAATTGCGAACGTCCAGCGATTGCTCCTACACTAAAGGTGCCAGCCCTGAAAGCTCTTGCTGGTCCTCATCTCCCACTGGTAACCTCTCAAATGAACCACAAACACTTGGGCTCTGAACTTGTTTAGCCTACTAAAACTTCCAATGTACACAGCCTCTCCTGCTCAATCTGCCCAAAATTCACCGACGAAATTGCGAACGTCCAGCGATTGCTCCTACACTAAAGGTGCCAGCCCTGAAAGCTCTTGCTGGTCCTCATCTCCCACTGGTAACCTCTCAAACGAACCACAAACACTTGGGCTCTGAACTTGTTTAGCCTACTAAAACTTCCAACGTACACAGCCTCTCCTGCTCAATCTGGCCAGAGCTCAACACCGAAATTGCGAACGTCCAGGGATTGCTCCTACACTAAAGGTGCCAGCCCTGAAAGCTCTTGCTGGTCCTCATCTCCCACTGGTAACCTCTCAAACGAACCACAAACACTTGGGCTCTGAACTTGTTTAGCCTACTAAAACTTCCAACGTACACAGCCTCTCCTGCTCAATCTGGCCAGAGCTCAACACCGAAATTGCGAACGTCCAGCGATTGCTCCTACACTAAAGGTGCCAGCCCTGAAAGCTCTTGCTGGTCCTCATCTCCCACTGGTAACCTCTCAAACGAACCACAAACACTTGGGCTCTGAACTTGTTTAGCCTACTAAAACTTCCAACGTACACAGCCTCTCCTGCTCAATCTGGCCAGAGCTCAACACCGAAATTGCAAACGTCCAGCGATTGCTCCTGCACTAAAGGTGCCAGCCCTGAAAGCTCTTGCTGGTCCTCATCTCCCACTGGTAACCTCTCAAACGAACCACAAACACTTGGGCTCTGAACTTGTTTAGCCTACTAAAACTTCCAACATACACAGCCTCTCCTGCTCAATCTGGCCAAAATTCAACACCGAAATTGTGAACGTCCAGCGATTGCTCCTACACTAAAGGTGCCAGCCCTGAAAGCTCTTGCTGGTCCTCATCTCCCACTGGTAACCTCTCAAACGAACCACAAACACTTGGGCTCTGAACTTGTTTAGCCTACTAAAACTTCCAACGTACACAGCCTCTCCTGCTCAATCTGGCCAGAGCTCAACACCGAAATTGCGAACGTCCAGGGATTGCTCCTACACTAAAGGTGCCAGCCCTGAAAGCTCTTGCTGGTCCTCATCTCCCACTGGTAACCTCTCAAACGAACCACAAACACTTGGGCTCTGAACTTGTTTAGCCTACTAAAACTTCCAACGTACACAGCCTCTCCTGCTCAATCTGGCCAGAGCTCAACTCCGAAATTGCGAACGTCCAGGGATTGCTCCTACACTAAAGGTGCCAGCCCTGAAAGCTCTTGCTGGTCCTCATCTCCCACTGGTAACCTCTCAAACGAACCACAAACACTTGGGCTCTGAACTTGTTTAGCCTACTAAAACTTCCAACGTACACAGCCTCTCCTGCTCAATCTGGCCAAAATCCAACACCGAAATTGTGAACGTCCAGGGATTGCTCCTACACTAAAGGTGCCAGCCCTGAAAGCTCTTGCTGGTCCTCATCTCCCACTGGTAACCTCTCAAACGAACCACAAACACTTGGGCTCTGAACTTGTTTAGCCTACTAAAACTTCCAACGTACACAGCCTCTCCTGCTCAATCTGGCCAAAATTCAACACCGAAATTGCGAACGTCCAGCGATTGCTCCTACACTAAAGGTGCCAGCCCTGAAAGCTCTTGCTGGTCCTCATCTCCCACTGGTAACCTCTCAAACGAACCACAAACACTTGGGCTCTGAACTTGTTTAGCCTACTAAAACTTCCAACGTACACAGCCTCTCCTGCTCAATCTGGCCAGAGCTCAACACCGACATTGCGAACGTCCAGCGATTGCTCCTACACTAAAGGTGCCAGCCCTGAAAGCTCTTGCTGGTCCTCATCTCCCACTGGTAACCTCTCAAATGAACCACAAACACTTGGGCTCTGAACTTGTTTAGCCTACTAAAACTTCCAATGTACACAGCCTCTCCTGCTCAATCTGCCCAAAATTCACCGACGAAATTGCGAACGTCCAGCGATTGCTCCTACACTAAAGGTGCCAGCCCTGAAAGCTCTTGCTGGTCCTCATCTCCCACTGGTAACCTCTCAAACGAACCACAAACACTTGGGCTCTGAACTTGTTTAGCCTACTAAAACTTCCAACGTACACAGCCTCTCCTGCTCAATCTGGCCAGAGCTCAACACCGAAATTGCGAACGTCCAGGGATTGCTCCTACACTAAAGGTGCCAGCCCTGAAAGCTCTTGCTGGTCCTCATCTCCCACTGGTAACCTCTCAAACGAACCACAAACACTTGGGCTCTGAACTTGTTTAGCCTACTAAAACTTCCAACGTACACAGCCTCTCCTGCTCAATCTGGCCAGAGCTCAACTCCGACATTGCGAACGTCCAGCGATTGCTCCTACACTAAAGGTGCCAGCCCTGAAAGCTCTTGCTGGTCCTCATCTCCCACTGGTAACCTCTCAAACGAACCACAAACACTTGGGCTCTGAACTTGTTTAGCCTACTAAAACTTCCAACGTACACAGCCTCTCCTGCTCAATCTGGCCAGAGCTCAACACCGAAATTGCGAACGTCCAGCGATTGCTCCTACACTAAAGGTGCCAGCCCTGAAAGCTCTTGCTGGTCCTCATCTCCCACTGGTAACCTCTCAAACGAACCACAAACACTTGGGCTCTGAACTTGTTTAGCCTACTAAAACTTCCAACGTACACAGCCTCTCCTGCTCAATCTGGCCAGAGCTCAACACCGACATTGCGAACGTCCAGCGATTGCTCCTGCACTAAAGGTGCCAGCCCTGAAAGCTCTTGCTGGTCCTCATCTCCCACTGGTAACCTCTCAAACGAACCACAAACACTTGGGCTCTGAACTTGTTTAGCCTACTAAAACTTCCAACGTACACAGCCTCTCCTGCTCAATCTGGCCAAAATTCAACACCGAAATTGTGAACGTCCAGCGATTGCTCCTACACTAAAGGTGCCAGCCCTGAAAGCTCTTGCTGGTCCTCATCTCCCACTGGTAACCTCTCAAACGAACCACAAACACTTGGCCTCTGAACTTGTTTAGCCTACTAAAACTTCCAACGTACACAGCCTCTCCTGCTCAATCTGGCCAGAGCTCAACACCGAAATTGCGAACGTCCAGGGATTGCTCCTACACTAAAGGTGCCAGCCCTGAAAGCTCTTGCTGGTCCTCATCTCCCACTGGTAACCTCTCAAACGAACCACAAACACTTGGGCTCTGAACTTGTTTAGCCTACTAAAACTTCCAGCGTACACAGCCTCTCCTGCTCAATCTGGCCAGAGCTCAACTCCGACATTGCGAACGTCCAGCGATTGCTCCTACACTAAAGGTGCCAGCCCTGAAAGCTCTTGCTGGTCCTCATCTCCCACTGGTAACCTCTCAAACGAACCACAAACACTTGGGCTCTGAACTTGTTTAGCCTACTAAAACTTCCAACGTACACAGCCTCTCCTGCTCAATCTGGCCAGAGCTCAACACCGAAATTGCGAACGTCCAGCGATTGCTCCTACACTAAAGGTGCCAGCCCTGAAAGCTCTTGCTGGTCCTCATCTCCCACTGGTAACCTCTCAAACGAACCACAAACACTTGGGCTCTGAACTTGTTTAGCCTACTAAAACTTCCAACGTACACAGCCTCTCCTGCTCAATCTGGCCAGAGCTCAACACCGACATTGCGAACGTCCAGCGATTGCTCCTGCACTAAAGGTGCCAGCCCTGAAAGCTCTTGCTGGTCCTCATCTCCCACTGGTAACCTCTCAAACGAACCACAAACACTTGGGCTCTGAACTTGTTTAGCCTACTAAAACTTCCAACGTACACAGCCTCTCCTGCTCAATCTGGCCAAAATTCAACACCGAAATTGTGAACGTCCAGCGATTGCTCCTACACTAAAGGTGCCAGCCCTGAAAGCTCTTGCTGGTCCTCATCTCCCACTGGTAACCTCTCAAACGAACCACAAACACTTGGGCTCTGAACTTGTTTAGCCTACTAAAACTTCCAACGTACACAGCCTCTCCTGCTCAATCTGGCCAGAGCTCAACACCGAAATTGCGAACGTCCAGGGATTGCTCCTACACTAAAGGTGCCAGCCCTGAAAGCTCTTGCTGGTCCTCATCTCCCACTGGTAACCTCTCAAACGAACCACAAACACTTGGGCTCTGAACTTGTTTAGCCTACTAAAACTTCCAACGTACACAGCCTCTCCTGCTCAATCTGGCCAGAGCTCAACTCCGAAATTGCGAACGTCCAGGGATTGCTCCTACACTAAAGGTGCCAGCCCTGAAAGCTCTTGCTGGTCCTCATCTCCCACTGGTAACCTCTCAAACGAACCACAAACACTTGGGCTCTGAACTTGTTTAGCCTACTAAAACTTCCAACGTACACAGCCTCTCCTGCTCAATCTGGCCAAAATCCAACACCGAAATTGTGAACGTCCAGGGATAGCTCCTACACTAAAGGTGCCAGCCCTGAAAGCTCTTGCTGGTCCTCATCTCCCACTGGTAACCTCTCAAACGAACCACAAACACTTGGGCTCTGAACTTGTTTAGCCTACTAAAACTTCCAACGTACACAGCCTCTCCTGCTCAATCTGGCCAAAATTCAACACCGAAATTGCGAACGTCCAGCGATTGCTCCTACACTAAAGGTGCCAGCCCTGAAAGCTCTTGCTGGTCCTCATCTCCCACTGGTAACCTCTCAAACGAACCACAAACACTTGGGCTCTGAACTTGTTTAGCCTACTAAAACTTCCAACGTACACAGCCTCTCCTGCTCAATCTGGCCAGAGCTCAACACCGACATTGCGAACGTCCAGCGATTGCTCCTACACTAAAGGTGCCAGCCCTGAAAGCTCTTGCTGGTCCTCATCTCCCACTGGTAACCTCTCAAATGAACCACAAACACTTGGTCTCTGAACTTGTTTAGCCTACTAAAACTTCCAATGTACACAGCCTCTCCTGCTCAATCTGCCCAAAATTCACCGACGAAATTGCGAACGTCCAGCGATTGCTCCTACACTAAAGGTGCCAGCCCTGAAAGCTCTTGCTGGTCCTCATCTCCCACTGGTAACCTCTCAAACGAACCACAAACACTTGGGCTCTGAACTTGTTTAGCCTACTAAAACTTCCAACGTACACAGCCTCTCCTGCTCAATCTGGCCAGAGCTCAACACCAAAATTGCGAACGTCCAGGGATTGCTCCTACACTAAAGGTGCCAGCCCTGAAAGCTCTTGCTGGTCCTCATCTCCCACTGGTAACCTCTCAAACGAACCACAAACACTTGGGCTCTGAACTTGTTTAGCCTACTAAAACTTCCAACGTACACAGCCTCTCCTGCTCAATCTGGCCAGAGCTCAACTCCGACATTGCGAACGTCCAGCGATTGCTCCTACACTAAAGGTGCCAGCCCTGAAAGCTCTTGCTGGTCCTCATCTCCCACTGGTAACCTCTCAAACGAACCACAAACACTTGGGCTCTGAACTTGTTTAGCCTACTAAAACTTCCAACGTACACAGCCTCTCCTGCTCAATCTGGCCAGAGCTCAACACCGAAATTGCGAACGTCCAGCGATTGCTCCTACACTAAAGGTGCCAGCCCTGAAAGCTCTTGCTGGTCCTCATCTCCCACTGGTAACCTCTCAAACGAACCACAAACACTTGGGCTCTGAACTTGTTTAGCCTACTAAAACTTCCAACGTACACAGCCTCTCCTGCTCAATCTGGCCAGAGCTCAACACCGACATTGCGAACGTCCAGCGATTGCTCCTGCACTAAAGGTGCCAGCCCTGAAAGCTCTTGCTGGTCCTCATCTCCCACTGGTAACCTCTCAAACGAACCACAAACACTTGGGCTCTGAACTTGTTTAGCCTACTAAAACTTCCAACGTACACAGCCTCTCCTGCTCAATCTGGCCAAAATTCAACACCGAAATTGTGAACGTCCAGCGATTGCTCCTACACTAAAGGTGCCAGCCCTGAAAGCTCTTGCTGGTCCTCATCTCCCACTGGTAACCTCTCAAACGAACCACAAACACTTGGCCTCTGAACTTGT
The DNA here is from genome assembly GCF_030936135.1 of Gavia stellata. Taxonomy (NCBI): domain Eukaryota; kingdom Metazoa; phylum Chordata; class Aves; order Gaviiformes; family Gaviidae; genus Gavia; species Gavia stellata. Next base: position 26,950 of record NW_026776568.1, read on the forward strand.
TTAGCCTACTAAAACTTCCAACGTACACAGCCTCTCCTGCTCAATCTGGCCAGAGCTCAACACCGAAATTGCGAACGTCCAGGGATTGCTCCTACACTAAAGGTGCCAGCCCTGAAAGCTCTTGCTGGTCCTCATCTCCCACTGGTAACCTCTCAAACGAACCACAAACACTTGGCCTCTGAACTTGTTTAGCCTACTAAAACTTCCAACGTACACAGCCTCTCCTGCTCAATCTGGCCAGAGCTCAACTCCGAAATTGCGAACGTCCAGGGATTGCTCCTACACTAAAGGTGCCAGCCCTGAAAGCTCTTGCTGGTCCTCATCTCCCACTGGTAACCTCTCAAACGAACCACAAACACTTGGGCTCTGAACTTGTTTAGCCTACTAAAACTTCCAACGTACACAGCCTCTCCTGCTCAATCTGGCCAAAATCCAACACCGAAATTGTGAACGTCCAGGGATTGCTCCTACACTAAAGGTGCCAGCCCTGAAAGCTCTTGCTGGTCCTCATCTCCCACTGGTAACCTCTCAAACGAACCACAAACACTTGGGCTCTGAACTTGTTTAGCCTACTAAAACTTCCAACGTACACAGCCTCTCCTGCTCAATCTGGCCAAAATTCAACACCGAAATTGCGAACGTCCAGCGATTGCTCCTACACTAAAGGTGCCAGCCCTGAAAGCTCTTGCTGGTCCTCATCTCCCACTGGTAACCTCTCAAACGAACCACAAACACTTGGGCTCTGAACTTGTTTAGCCTACTAAAACTTCCAACGTACACAGCTTCTCCTGCTCAATCTGGCCAGAGCTCAACACCGACATTGCGAACGTCCAAGGATTGCTCCTACACTAAAGGTGCCAGCCCTGAAAGCTCTTGCTGGTCCTCATCTCCCACTGGTAACCTCTCAAATGAACCACAAACACTTGGGCTCTGAACTTGTTTAGCCTACTAAAACTTCCAATGTACACAGCCTCTCCTGCTCAATCTGCCCAAAATTCACCGACGAAATTGCGAACGTCCAGCGATTGCTCCTACACTAAAGGTGCCAGCCCTGAAAGCTCTTGCTGGTCCTCATCTCCCACTGGTAACCTCTCAAACGAACCACAAACACTTGGGCTCTGAACTTGTTTAGCCTACTAAAACTTCCAACGTACACAGCCTCTCCTGCTCAATCTGGCCAGAGCTCAACACCGAAATTGCGAACGTCCAGGGATTGCTCCTACACTAAAGGTGCCAGCCCTGAAAGCTCTTGCTGGTCCTCATCTCCCACTGGTAACCTCTCAAACGAACCACAAACACTTGGGCTCTGAACTTGTTTAGCCTACTAAAACTTCCAACGTACACAGCCTCTCCTGCTCAATCTGGCCAGAGCTCAACACCGAAATTGCGAACGTCCAGCGATTGCTCCTACACTAAAGGTGCCAGCCCTGAAAGCTCTTGCTGGTCCTCATCTCCCACTGGTAACCTCTCAAACGAACCACAAACACTTGGGCTCTGAACTTGTTTAGCCTACTAAAACTTCCAACGTACACAGCCTCTCCTGCTCAATCTGGCCAGAGCTCAACACCGAAATTGCGAACGTCCAGCGATTGCTCCTACACTAAAGGTGCCAGCCCTGAAAGCTCTTGCTGGTCCTCATCTCCCACTGGTAACCTCTCAAACGAACCACAAACACTTGGGCTCTGAACTTGTTTAGCCTACTAAAACTTCCAACGTACACAGGCTCTCCTGCTCAATCTGGCCAGAGCTCAACACCGACATTGCGAACGTCCAGCGATTGCTCCTGCACTAAAGGTGCCAGCCCTGAAAGCTCTTGCTGGTCCTCATCTCCCACTGGTAACCTCTCAAACGAACCACAAACACTTGGGCTCTGAACTTGTTTAGCCTACTAAAACTTCCAACGTACACAGCCTCTCCTGCTCAATCTGGCCAAAATTCAACACCGAAATTGTGAACGTCCAGCGATTGCTCCTACACTAAAGGTGCCAGCCCTGAAAGCTCTTGCTGGTCCTCATCTCCCACTGGTAACCTCTCAAACGAACCACAAACACTTGGGCTCTGAACTTGTTTAGCCTACTAAAACTTCCAACGTACACAGCCTCTCCTGCTCAATCTGGCCAGAGCTCAACACCGAAATTGCGAACGTCCAGGGATTGCTCCTACACTAAAGGTGCCAGCCCTGAAAGCTCTTGCTGGTCCTCATCTCCCACTGGTAACCTCTCAAACGAACCACAAACACTTGGGCTCTGAACTTGTTTAGCCTACTAAAACTTCCAACGTACACAGCCTCTCCTGCTCAATCTGGCCAGAGCTCAACTCCGACATTGCGAACGTCCAGCGATTGCTCCTACACTAAAGGTGCCAGCCCTGAAAGCTCTTGCTGGTCCTCATCTCCCACTGGTAACCTCTCAAACGAACCACAAACACTTGGGCTCTGAACTTGTTTAGCCTACTAAAACTTCCAACGTACACAGCCTCTCCTGCTCAATCTGGCCAGAGCTCAACACCGAAATTGCGAACGTCCAGCGATTGCTCCTACACTAAAGGTGCCAGCCCTGAAAGCTCTTGCTGGTCCTCATCTCCCACTGGTAACCTCTCAAACGAACCACAAACACTTGGGCTCTGAACTTGTTTAGCCTACTAAAACTTCCAACGTACACAGCCTCTCCTGCTCAATCTGGCCAAAATTCAACACCGACATTGCGAACGTCCAGGGATTGCTCCTACACTAAAGGTGCCAGCCCTGAAAGCTCTTGCTGGTCCTCATCTCCCACTGGTAACCTCTCAAACGAACCACAAACACTTGGGCTCTGAACTTGTTTAGCCTACTAAAACTTCCAACGTACACAGCCTCTCCTGCTCAATCTGGCCAGAGCTCAACTCCGACATTGCGAACGTCCAGCGATTGCTCCTACACTAAAGGTGCCAGCCCTGAAAGCTCTTGCTGGTCCTCATCTCCCACTGGTAACCTCTCAAACGAACCACAAACACTTGGGCTCTGAACTTGTTTAGCCTACTAAAACTTCCAACGTACACAGCCTCTCCTGCTCAATCTGGCCAAAATTCAACACCGAAATTGCGAACGTCCAGCGATTGCTCCTACACTAAAGGTGCCAGCCCTGAAAGCTCTTGCTGGTCCTCATCTCCCACTGGTAACCTCTCAAACGAACCACAAACACTTGGGCTCTGAACTTGTTTAGCCTACTAAAACTTCCAACGTACACAGCCTCTCCTGCTCAATCTGGCCAGAGCTCAACTCCGAAATTGCGAACGTCCAGGGATTGCTCCTACACTAAAGGTGCCAGCCCTGAAAGCTCTTGCTGGTCCTCATCTCCCACTGGTAACCTCTCAAACGAACCACAAACACTTGGGCTCTGAACTTGTTTAGCCTACTAAAACTTCCAACGTACACAGCCTCTCCTGCTCAATCTGGCCAAAATCCAACACCGAAATTGTGAACGTCCAGGGATTGCTCCTACACTAAAGGTGCCAGCCCTGAAAGCTCTTGCTGGTCCTCATCTCCCACTGGTAACCTCTCAAACGAACCACAAACACTTGGGCTCTGAACTTGTTTAGCCTACTAAAACTTCCAACGTACACAGCCTCTCCTGCTCAATCTGGCCAAAATTCAACACCGAAATTGCGAACGTCCAGCGATTGCTCCTACACTAAAGGTGCCAGCCCTGAAAGCTCTTGCTGGTCCTCATCTCCCACTGGTAACCTCTCAAACGAACCACAAACACTTGGGCTCTGAACTTGTTTAGCCTACTAAAACTTCCAACGTACACAGCCTCTCCTGCTCAATCTGGCCAGAGCTCAACACCGACATTGCGAACGTCCAGCGATTGCTCCTACACTAAAGGTGCCAGCCCTGAAAGCTCTTGCTGGTCCTCATCTCCCACTGGTAACCTCTCAAATGAACCACAAACACTTGGGCTCTGAACTTGTTTAGCCTACTAAAACTTCCAATGTACACAGCCTCTCCTGCTCAATCTGCCCAAAATTCACCGACGAAATTGCGAACGTCCAGCGATTGCTCCTACACTAAAGGTGCCAGCCCTGAAAGCTCTTGCTGGTCCTCATCTCCCACTGGTAACCTCTCAAACGAACCACAAACACTTGGCCTCTGAACTTGTTTAGCCTACTAAAACTTCCAACGTACACAGCCTCTCCTGCTCAATCTGGCCAGAGCTCAACACCAAAATTGCGAACGTCCAGGGATTGCTCCTACACTAAAGGTGCCAGCCCTGAAAGCTCTTGCTGGTCCTCATCTCCCACTGGTAACCTCTCAAACGAACCACAAACACTTGGGCTCTGAACTTGTTTAGCCTACTAAAACTTCCAACGTACACAGCCTCTCCTGCTCAATCTGGCCAGAGCTCAACTCCGACATTGCGAACGTCCAGCGATTGCTCCTACACTAAAGGTGCCAGCCCTGAAAGCTCTTGCTGGTCCTCATCTCCCACTGGTAACCTCTCAAACGAACCACAAACACTTGGGCTCTGAACTTGTTTAGCCTACTAAAACTTCCAACGTACACAGCCTCTCCTGCTCAATCTGGCCAGAGCTCAACACCGAAATTGCGAACGTCCAGCGATTGCTCCTACACTAAAGGTGCCAGCCCTGAAAGCTCTTGCTGGTCCTCATCTCCCACTGGTAACCTCTCAAACGAACCACAAACACTTGGCCTCTGAACTTGTTTAGCCTACTAAAACTTCCAACGTACACAGCCTCTCCTGCTCAATCTGGCCAGAGCTCAACACCGACATTGCGAACGTCCAGCGATTGCTCCTGCACTAAAGGTGCCAGCCCTGAAAGCTCTTGCTGGTCCTCATCTCCCACTGGTAACCTCTCAAACGAACCACAAACACTTGGGCTCTGAACTTGTTTAGCCTACTAAAACTTCCAACGTACACAGCCTCTCCTGCTCAATCTGGCCAAAATTCAACACCGAAATTGTGAACGTCCAGCGATTGCTCCTACACTAAAGGTGCCAGCCCTGAAAGCTCTTGCTGGTCCTCATCTCCCACTGGTAACCTCTCAAACGAACCACAAACACTTGGGCTCTGAACTTGTTTAGCCTACTAAAACTTCCAACGTACACAGCCTCTCCTGCTCAATCTGGCCAGAGCTCAACACCGAAATTGCGAACGTCCAGGGATTGCTCCTACACTAAAGGTGCCAGCCCTGAAAGCTCTTGCTGGTCCTCATCTCCCACTGGTAACCTCTCAAACGAACCACAAACACTTGGGCTCTGAACTTGTTTAGCCTACTAAAACTTCCAACGTACACAGCCTCTCCTGCTCAATCTGGCCAGAGCTCAACTCCGACATTGCGAACGTCCAGCGATTGCTCCTACACTAAAGGTGCCAGCCCTGAAAGCTCTTGCTGGTCCTCATCTCCCACTGGTAACCTCTCAAACGAACCACAAACACTTGGGCTCTGAACTTGTTTAGCCTACTAAAACTTCCAACGTACACAGCCTCTCCTGCTCAATCTGGCCAGAGCTCAACACCGAAATTGCGAACGTCCAGCGATTGCTCCTACACTAAAGGTGCCAGCCCTGAAAGCTCTTGCTGGTCCTCATCTCCCACTGGTAACCTCTCAAACGAACCACAAACACTTGGCCTCTGAACTTGTTTAGCCTACTAAAACTTCCAACGTACACAGCCTCTCCTGCTCAATCTGGCCAGAGCTCAACTCCGACATTGCGAACGTCCAGCGATTGCTCCTACACTAAAGGTGCCAGCCCTGAAAGCTCTTGCTGGTCCTCATCTCCCACTGGTAACCTCTCAAACGAACCACAAACACTTGGGCTCTGAACTTGTTTAGCCTACTAAAACTTCCAACGTACACAGCCTCTCCTGCTCAATCTGGCCAAAATTCAACACCGAAATTGCGAACGTCCAGGGATTGCTCCTACACTAAAGGTGCCAGCCCTGAAAGCTCTTGCTGGTCCTCATCTCCCACTGGTAACCTCTCAAACGAACCACAAACACTTGGGCTCTGAACTTGTTTAGCCTACTAAAACTTCCAACGTACACAGCCTCTCCTGCTCAATCTGGCCAAAATTCAACACCGAAATTGTGAACGTCCAGCGATTGCTCCTACACTAAAGGTGCCAGCCCTGAAAGCTCTTGCTGGTCCTCATCTCCCACTGGTAACCTCTCAAACGAACCACAAACACTTGGGCTCTGAACTTGTTTAGCCTACTAAAACTTCCAACGTACACAGCCTCTCCTGCTCAATCTGGCCAGAGCTCAACTCCGAAATTGCGAACGTCCAGGGATTGCTCCTACACTAAAGGTGCCAGCCCTGAAAGCTCTTGCTGGTCCTCATCTCCCACTGGTAACCTCTCAAACGAACCACAAACACTTGGGCTCTGAACTTGTTTAGCCTACTAAAACTTCCAACGTACACAGCCTCTCCTGCTCAATCTGGCCAAAATCCAACACCGAAATTGTGAACGTCCAGGGATTGCTCCTACACTAAAGGTGCCAGCCCTGAAAGCTCTTGCTGGTCCTCATCTCCCACTGGTAACCTCTCAAACGAACCACAAACACTTGGGCTCTGAACTTGTTTAGCCTACTAAAACTTCCAACGTACACAGCCTCTCCTGCTCAATCTGGCCAAAATTCAACACCGAAATTGCGAACGTCCAGCGATTGCTCCTACACTAAAGGTGCCAGCCCTGAAAGCTCTTGCTGGTCCTCATCTCCCACTGGTAACCTCTCAAACGAACCACAAACACTTGGGCTCTGAACTTGTTTAGCCTACTAAAACTTCCAACGTACACAGCCTCTCCTGCTCAATCTGGCCAGAGCTCAACACCGACATTGCGAACGTCCAGCGATTGCTCCTACACTAAAGGTGCCAGCCCTGAAAGCTCTTGCTGGTCCTCATCTCCCACTGGTAACCTCTCAAATGAACCACAAACACTTGGGCTCTGAACTTGTTTAGCCTACTAAAACTTCCAATGTACACAGCCTCTCCTGCTCAATCTGCCCAAAATTCACCGACGAAATTGCGAACGTCCAGCGATTGCTCCTACACTAAAGGTGCCAGCCCTGAAAGCTCTTGCTGGTCCTCATCTCCCACTGGTAACCTCTCAAACGAACCACAAACACTTGGGCTCTGAACTTGTTTAGCCTACTAAAACTTCCAACGTACACAGCCTCTCCTGCTCAATCTGGCCAGAGCTCAACACCGAAATTGCGAACGTCCAGGGATTGCTCCTACACTAAAGGTGCCAGCCCTGAAAGCTCTTGCTGGTCCTCATCTCCCACTGGTAACCTCTCAAACGAACCACAAACACTTGGGCTCTGAACTTGTTTAGCCTACTAAAACTTCCAACGTACACAGCCTCTCCTGCTCAATCTGGCCAGAGCTCAACTCCGACATTGCGAACGTCCAGCGATTGCTCCTACACTAAAGGTGCCAGCCCTGAAAGCTCTTGCTGGTCCTCATCTCCCACTGGTAACCTCTCAAACGAACCACAAACACTTGGGCTCTGAACTTGTTTAGCCTACTAAAACTTCCAACGTACACAGCCTCTCCTGCTCAATCTGGCCAGAGCTCAACACCGAAATTGCGAACGTCCAGCGATTGCTCCTACACTAAAGGTGCCAGCCCTGAAAGCTCTTGCTGGTCCTCATCTCCCACTGGTAACCTCTCAAACGAACCACAAACACTTGGCCTCTGAACTTGTTTAGCCTACTAAAACTTCCAACGTACACAGCCTCTCCTGCTCAATCTGGCCAGAGCTCAACACCGACATTGCGAACGTCCAGCGATTGCTCCTGCACTAAAGGTGCCAGCCCTGAAAGCTCTTGCTGGTCCTCATCTCCCACTGGTAACCTCTCAAACGAACCACAAACACTTGGGCTCTGAACTTGTTTAGCCTACTAAAACTTCCAACGTACACAGCCTCTCCTGCTCAATCTGGCCAAAATTCAACACCGAAATTGTGAACGTCCAGCGATTGCTCCTACACTAAAGGTGCCAGCCCTGAAAGCTCTTGCTGGTCCTCATCTCCCACTGGTAACCTCTCAAACGAACCACAAACACTTGGGCTCTGAACTTGTTTAGCCTACTAAAACTTCCAACGTACACAGCCTCTCCTGCTCAATCTGGCCAGAGCTCAACACCGAAATTGCGAACGTCCAGGGATTGCTCCTACACTAAAGGTGCCAGCCCTGAAAGCTCTTGCTGGTCCTCATCTCCCACTGGTAACCTCTCAAACGAACCACAAACACTTGGGCTCTGAACTTGTTTAGCCTACTAAAACTTCCAACGTACACAGCCTCTCCTGCTCAATCTGGCCAGAGCTCAACTCCGACATTGCGAACGTCCAGCGATTGCTCCTACACTAAAGGTGCCAGCCCTGAAAGCTCTTGCTGGTCCTCATCTCCCACTGGTAACCTCTCAAACGAACCACAAACACTTGGCCTCTGAACTTGTTTAGCCTACTAAAACTTCCAACGTACACAGCCTCTCCTGCTCAATCTGGCCAGAGCTCAACACCGAAATTGCGAACGTCCAGCGATTGCTCCTACACTAAAGGTGCCAGCCCTGAAAGCTCTTGCTGGTCCTCATCTCCCACTGGTAACCTCTCAAACGAACCACAAACACTTGGGCTCTGAACTTGTTTAGCCTACTAAAACTTCCAACGTACACAGCCTCTCCTGCTCAATCTGGCCAGAGCTCAACACCGACATTGCCAACGTCCAGCGATTGCTCCTGCACTAAAGGTGCCAGCCCTGAAAGCTCTTGCTGGTCCTCATCTCCCACTGGTAACCTCTCAAACGAACCACAAACACTTGGGCTCTGAACTTGTTTAGCCTACTAAAACTTCCAACGTACACAGCCTCTCCTGCTCAATCTGGCCAAAATTCAACACCGAAATTGTGAACGTCCAGCGATTGCTCCTACACTAAAGGTGCCAGCCCTGAAAGCTCTTGCTGGTCCTCATCTCCCACTGGTAACCTCTCAAACGAACCACAAACACTTGGGCTCTGAACTTGTTTAGCCTACTAAAACTTCCAACGTACACAGCCTCTCCTGCTCAATCTGGCCAGAGCTCAACTCCGAAATTGCGAACGTCCAGGGATTGCTCCTACACTAAAGGTGCCAGCCCTGAAAGCTCTTGCTGGTCCTCATCTCCCACTGGTAACCTCTCAAACGAACCACAAACACTTGGGCTCTGAACTTGTTTAGCCTACTAAAACTTCCAACGTACACAGCCTCTCCTGCTCAATCTGGCCAGAGCTCAACACCGACATTGCCAACGTCCAGCGATTGCTCCTGCACTAAAGGTGCCAGCCCTGAAAGCTCTTGCTGGTCCTCATCTCCCACTGGTAACCTCTCAAACGAACCACAAACACTTGGGCTCTGAACTTGTTTAGCCTACTAAAACTTCCAACGTACACAGCCTCTCCTGCTCAATCTGGCCAAAATTCAACACCGAAATTGTGAACGTCCAGCGATTGCTCCTACACTAAAGGTGCCAGCCCTGAAAGCTCTTGCTGGTCCTCATCTCCCACTGGTAACCTCTCAAACGAACCACAAACACTTGGGCTCTGAACTTGTTTAGCCTACTAAAACTTCCAACGTACACAGCCTCTCCTGCTCAATCTGGCCAGAGCTCAACTCCGAAATTGCGAACGTCCAGGGATTGCTCCTACACTAAAGGTGCCAGCCCTGAAAGCTCTTGCTGGTCCTCATCTCCCACTGGTAACCTCTCAAACGAACCACAAACACTTGGGCTCTGAACTTGTTTAGCCTACTAAAACTTCCAATGTACACAGCCTCTCCTGCTCAATCTGCCCAAAATTCACCGACGAAATTGCGAACGTCCAGCGATTGCTCCTACACTAAAGGTGCCAGCCCTGAAAGCTCTTGCTGGTCCTCATCTCCCACTGGTAACCTCTCAAACGAACCACAAACACTTGGGCTCTGAACTTGTTTAGCCTACTAAACTTCCAACGTACACAGCCTCTCCTGCTCAATCTGGCCAGAGCTCAACACCGAAATTGCGAACGTCCAGGGATTGCTCCTACACTAAAGGTGCCAGCCCTGAAAGCTCTTGCTGGTCCTCATCTCCCACTGGTAACCTCTCAAACGAACCACAAACACTTGGGCTCTGAACTTGTTTAGCCTACTAAAACTTCCAACGTACACAGCCTCTCCTGCTCAATCTGGCCAGAGCTCAACTCCGACATTGCGAACGTCCAGCGATTGCTCCTACACTAAAGGTGCCAGCCCTGAAAGCTCTTGCTGGTCCTCATCTCCCACTGGTAACCTCTCAAACGAACCACAAACACTTGGGCTCTGAACTTGTTTAGCCTACTAAAACTTCCAACGTACACAGCCTCTCCTGCTCAATCTGGCCAGAGCTCAACACCGAAATTGCGAACGTCCAGCGATTGCTCCTACACTAAAGGTGCCAGCCCTGAAAGCTCTTGCTGGTCCTCATCTCCCACTGGTAACCTCTCAAACGAACCACAAACACTTGGCCTCTGAACTTGTTTAGCCTACTAAAACTTCCAACGTACACAGCCTCTCCTGCTCAATCTGGCCAGAGCTCAACACCGACATTGCGAACGTCCAGCGATTGCTCCTGCACTAAAGGTGCCAGCCCTGAAAGCTCTTGCTGGTCCTCATCTCCCACTGGTAACCTCTCAAACGAACCACAAACACTTGGGCTCTGAACTTGTTTAGCCTACTAAAACTTCCAACGTACACAGCCTCTCCTGCTCAATCTGGCCAAAATTCAACACCGAAATTGTGAACGTCCAGCGATTGCTCCTACACTAAAGGTGCCAGCCCTGAAAGCTCTTGCTGGTCCTCATCTCCCACTGGTAACCTCTCAAACGAACCACAAACACTTGGGCTCTGAACTTGTTTAGCCTACTAAAACTTCCAACGTACACAGCCTCTCCTGCTCAATCTGGCCAGAGCTCAACACCGAAATTGCGAACGTCCAGGGATTGCTCCTACACTAAAGGTGCCAGCCCTGAAAGCTCTTGCTGGTCCTCATCTCCCACTGGTAACCTCTCAAACGAACCACAAACACTTGGGCTCTGAACTTGTTTAGCCTACTAAAACTTCCAACGTACACAGCCTCTCCTGCTCAATCTGGCCAGAGCTCAACTCCGACATTGCGAACGTCCAGCGATTGCTCCTACACTAAAGGTGCCAGCCCTGAAAGCTCTTGCTGGTCCTCATCTCCCACTGGTAACCTCTCAAACGAACCACAAACACTTGGGCTCTGAACTTGTTTAGCCTACTAAAACTTCCAACGTACACAGCCTCTCCTGCTCAATCTGGCCAGAGCTCAACACCGAAATTGCGAACGTCCAGCGATTGCTCCTACACTAAAGGTGCCAGCCCTGAAAGCTCTTGCTGGTCCTCATCTCCCACTGGTAACCTCTCAAACGAACCACAAACACTTGGGCTCTGAACTTGTTTAGCCTACTAAAACTTCCAACGTACACAGCCTCTCCTGCTCAATCTGGCCAGAGCTCAACACCGACATTGCCAACGTCCAGCGATTGCTCCTGCACTAAAGGTGCCAGCCCTGAAAGCTCTTGCTGGTCCTCATCTCCCACTGGTAACCTCTCAAACGAACCACAAACACTTGGGCTCTGAACTTGTTTAGCCTACTAAAACTTCCAACGTACACAGCCTCTCCTGCTCAATCTGGCCAAAATTCAACACCGAAATTGTGAACGTCCAGCGATTGCTCCTACACTAAAGGTGCCAGCCCTGAAAGCTCTTGCTGGTCCTCATCTCCCACTGGTAACCTCTCAATCGAACCACAAACACTTGGGCTCTGAACTTGTTTAGCCTACTAAAACTTCCAACGTACACAGCCTCTCCTGCTCAATCTGGCCAGAGCTCAACACCGAAATTGCGAACGTCCAGGGATTGCTCCTACACTAAAGGTGCCAGCCCTGAAAGCTCTTGCTGGTCCTCATCTCCCACTGGTAACCTCTCAAACGAACCACAAACACTTGGCTCTGAACTTGTTTAGCCTACTAAAACTTCCAACGTACACAGCCTCTCCTGCTCAATCTGGCCAGAGCTCAACTCCGAAATTGCGAACGTCCAGGGATTGCTCCTACACTAAAGGTGCCAGCCCTGAAAGCTCTTGCTGGTCCTCATCTCCCACTGGTAACCTCTCAAACGAACCACAAACACTTGGGCTCTGAACTTGTTTAGCCTACTAAAACTTCCAACGTACACAGCCTCTCCTGCTCAATCTGGCCAAAATTCAACACCGAAATTGTGAACGTCCAGGGATTGCTCCTACACTAAAGGTGCCAGCCCTGAAAGCTCTTGCTGGTCCTCATCTCCCACTGGTAACCTCTCAAACGAACCACAAACACTTGGGCTCTGAACTTGTTTAGCCTACTAAAACTTCCAACGTACACAGCCTCTCCTGCTCAATCTGGCCAAAATTCAACACCGAAATTGCGAACGTCCAGCGATTGCTCCTACACTAAAGGTGCCAGCCCTGAAAGCTCTTGCTGGTCCTCATCTCCCACTGGTAACCTCTCAAACGAACCACAAACACTTGGGCTCTGAACTTGTTTAGCCTACTAAAACTTCCAACGTACACAGCCTCTCCTGCTCAATGTGGCCAGAGCTCAACACCGACATTGCGAACGTCCAGCGATTGCTCCTACACTAAAGGTGCCAGCCCTGAAAGCTCTTGCTGGTCCTCATCTCCCACTGGTAACCTCTCAAACGAACCACAAACACTTGGGCTCTGAACTTGTTTAGCCTACTAAAACTTCCAATGTACACAGCCTCTCCTGCTCAATCTGCCCAAAATTCACCGACGAAATTGCGAACGTCCAGCGATTGCTCCTACACTAAAGGTGCCAGCCCTGAAAGCTCTTGCTGGTCCTCATCTCCCACTGGTAACCTCTCAAACGAACCACAAACACTTGGGCTCTGAACTTGTTTAGCCTACTAAAACTTCCAACGTACACAGCCTCTCCTGCTCAATCTGGCCAGAGCTCAACTCCGACATTGCGAACGTCCAGCGATTGCTCCTACACTAAAGGTGCCAGCCCTGAAAGCTCTTGCTGGTCCTCATCTCCCACTGGTAACCTCTCAAACGAACCACAAACACTTGGCCTCTGAACTTGTTTAGCCTACTAAAACTTCCAACGTACACAGCCTCTCCTGCTCAATCTGGCCAGAGCTCAACACCGAAATTGCGAACGTCCAGCGATTGCTCCTGCACTAAAGGTGCCAGCCCTGAAAGCTCTTGCTGGTCCTCATCTCCCACTGGTAACCTCTCAAACGAACCACAAACACTTGGGCTCTGAACTTGTTTAGCCTACTAAAACTTCCAACGTACACAGCCTCTCCTGCTCAATCTGGCCAGAGCTCAACACCGAAATTGTGAACGTCCAGCGATTGCTCCTACACTAAAGGTGCCAGCCCTGAAAGCTCTTGCTGGTCCTCATCTCCCACTGGTAACCTCTCAAACGAACCACAAACACTTGGGCTCTGAACTTGTTTAGCCTACTAAAACTTCCAACGTACACAGCCTCTCCTGCTCAATCTGGCCAGAGCTCAACACCGAAATTGCGAACGTCCAGGGATTGCTCCTACACTAAAGGTGCCAGCCCTGAAAGCTCTTGCTGGTCCTCATCTCCCACTGGTAACCTCTCAAACGAACCACAAACACTTGGGCTCTGAACTTGTTTAGCCTACTAAAACTTCCAACGTACACAGCCTCTCCTGCTCAATCTGGCCAGAGCTCAACACCGAAATTGCGAACGTCCAGGGATTGCTCCTACACTAAAGGTGCCAGCCCTGAAAGCTCTTGCTGGTCCTCATCTCCCACTGGTAACCTCTCAAACGAACCACAAACACTTGGGCTCTGAACTTGTTTAGCCTACTAAAACTTCCAACGTACACAGCCTCTCCTGCTCAATCTGGCCAGAGCTCAACTCCGAAATTGCGAACGTCCAGGGATTGCTCCTACACTAAAGGTGCCAGCCCTGAAAGCTCTTGCTGGTCCTCATCTCCCACTGGTAACCTCTCAAACGAACCACAAACACTTGGGCTCTGAACTTGTTTAGCCTACTAAAACTTCCAACGTACACAGCCTCTCCTGCTCAATCTGGCCAGAGCTCAACACCGACATTGCGAACGTCCAGCGATTGCTCCTACACTAAAGGTGCCAGCCCTGAAAGCTCTTGCTGGTCCTCATCTCCCACTGGTAACCTCTCAAATGAACCACAAACACTTGGGCTCTGAACTTGTTTAGCCTACTAAAACTTCCAATGTACACAGCCTCTCCTGCTCAATCTGCCCAAAATTCACCGACGAAATTGCGAACGTCCAGCGATTGCTCCTACACTAAAGGTGCCAGCCCTGAAAGCTCTTGCTGGTCCTCATCTCCCACTGGTAACCTCTCAAACGAACCACAAACACTTGGGCTCTGAACTTGTTTAGCCTACTAAAACTTCCAACGTACACAGCCTCTCCTGCTCAATCTGGCCAGAGCTCAACACCGAAATTGCGAACGTCCAGGGATTGCTCCTACACTAAAGGTGCCAGCCCTGAAAGCTCTTGCTGGTCCTCATCTCCCACTGGTAACCTCTCAAACGAACCACAAACACTTGGGCTCTGAACTTGTTTAGCCTACTAAAACTTCCAACGTACACAGCCTCTCCTGCTCAATCTGGCCAGAGCTCAACTCCGACATTGCGAACGTCCAGCGATTGCTCCTACACTAAAGGTGCCAGCCCTGAAAGCTCTTGCTGGTCCTCATCTCCCACTGGTAACCTCTCAAACGAACCACAAACACTTGGGCTCTGAACTTGTTTAGCCTACTAAAACTTCCAACGTACACAGCCTCTCCTGCTCAATCTGGCCAGAGCTCAACACCGAAATTGCGAACGTCCAGCGATTGCTCCTACACTAAAGGTGCCAGCCCTGAAAGCTCTTGCTGGTCCTCATCTCCCACTGGTAACCTCTCAAACGAACCACAAACACTTGGGCTCTGAACTTGTTTAGCCTACTAAAACTTCCAACGTACACAGCCTCTCCTGCTCAATCTGGCCAGAGCTCAACTCCGAAATTGCGAACGTCCAGGGATTGCTCCTACACTAAAGGTGCCAGCCCTGAAAGCTCTTGCTGGTCCTCATCTCCCACTGGTAACCTCTCAAACGAACCACAAACACTTGGGCTCTGAACTTGTTTAGCCTACTAAAACTTCCAACGTACACAGCCTCTCCTGCTCAATCTGGCCAGAGCTCAACACCGAAATTGCGAACGTCCAGTGATTGCTCCTACACTAAAGGTGCCAGCCCTGAAAGCTCTTGCTGGTCCTCATCTCCCACTGGTAACCTCTCAAACGAACCACAAACACTTGGGCTCTGAACTTGTTTAGCCTACTAAAACTTCCAACGTACACAGCCTCTCCTGCTCAATCTGGCCAGAGCTCAACACCGAAATTGCGAACGTCCAAGGATTGCTCCTACACTAAAGGTGCCAGCCCTGAAAGCTCTTGCTGGTCCTCATCTCCCACTGGTAACCTCTCAAACGAACCACAAACACTTGGGCTCTGAACTTGTTTAGCCTACTAAAACTTCCAACGTACACAGCCTCTCCTGCTCAATCTGGCCAGAGCTCAACACCGACATTGCGAACGTCCAGCGATTGCTCCTACACTAAAGGTGCCAGCCCTGAAAGCTCTTGCTGGTCCTCATCTCCCACTGGTAACCTCTCAAACGAACCACAAACACTTGGGCTCTGAACTTGTTTAGCCTACTAAAACTTCCAACGTACACAGCCTCTCCTGCTCAATCTGGCCAGAGCTCAACACCGAAATTGCGAACGTCCAGGGATTGCTCCTACACTAAAGGTGCCAGCCCTGAAAGCTCTTGCTGGTCCTCATCTCCCACTGGTAACCTCTCAAATGAACCACAAACACTTGGGCTCTGAACTTGTTTAGCCTACTAAAACTTCCAATGTACACAGCCTCTCCTGCTCAATCTGGCCAAAATTCAACACCGAAATTGTGAACGTCCAGGGATTGCTCCTACACTAAAGGTGCCAGCCCTGAAAGCTCTTGCTGGTCCTCATCTCCCACTGGTAACCTCTCAAACGAACCACAAACACTTGGGCTCTGAACTTGTTTAGCCTACTAAAACTTCGAATGTACACAGCCTCTCCTGCTCAATCTGGCCAAAATTCAACACCGAAATTGCGAACGTCCAGGGATTGCTCCTACACTAAAGGTGCCAGCCCTGAAAGCTCTTGCTGGTCCTCATCTCCCACTGGTAACCTCTCAAACGAACCACAAACACTTGGGCTCTGAACTTGTTTAGCCTACTAAAACTTCCAACGTACACAGCCTCTCCTGCTCAATCTGGCCAGAGCTCAACACCGAAATTGCGAACGTCCAGCGATTGCTCCTACACTAAAGGTGCCAGCCCTGAAAGCTCTTGCTGGTCCTCATCTCCCACTGGTAACCTCTCAAATGAACCACAAACACTTGGGCTCTGAACTTGTTTAGCCTACTAAAACTTCCAATGTACACAGCCTCTCCTGCTCAATCTGCCCAAAAGTCACCAACGAAATTGCGAACGTCCAGCGATTGCTCCTACACTAAAGGTGCCAGCCCTGAAAGCTCTTGCTGGTCCTCATCTCCCACTGGTAACCTCTCAAACGAACCACAAACACTTGGGCTCTGAACTTGTTTAGCCTACTAAAACTTCCAACGTACACAGCCTCTCCTGCTCAATCTGGCCAGAGCTCAACACCGACATTGCGAACGTCCAGCGATTGCTCCTACACTAAAGGTGCCAGCCCTGAAAGCTCTTGCTGGTCCTCATCTCCCACTGGTAACCTCTCAAACGAACCACAAACACTTGGGCTCTGAACTTGTTTAGCCTACTAAAACTTCCAATGTACACAGCCTCTCCTGCTCAATCTGCCCAAAATTCACCAACGAAATTGCGAACGTCCAGCGATTGCTCCTACACTAAAGGTGCCAGCCCTGAAAGCTCTTGCTGCTCCTCATCTCCCACTGGTAACCTCTCAAACGAACCACAAACACTTGGGCTCTGAACTTGTTTAGCCTACTAAAACTTCCAACGTACACAGCCTCTCCTGCTCAATCTGGCCAGAGCTCAACACCGAAATTGCGAACGTCCAGCGATTACTCCTACACTAAAGGTGCCAGCCCTGAAAGCTCTTGCTGGTCCTCATCTCCCACTGGTAACCTCTCAAACGAACCACAAACACTTGGGCTCTGAACTTGTTTAGCCTACTAAAACTTCCAACGTACACAGCCTCTCCTGCTCAATCTGGCCAGAGCTCAACACCGACATTGCGAACGTCCAGGGATTGCTCCTACACTAAAGGTGCCAGCCCTGAAAGCTCTTGCTGGTCCTCATCTCCCACTGGTAACCTCTCAAACGAACCACAAACACTTGGGCTCTGAACTTGTTTAGCCTACTAAAACTTCCAACGTACACAGCCTCTCCTGCTCAATCTGGCCAGAGCTCAACTCCGAAATTGCGAACGTCCAGCGATTGCTCCTACACTAAAGGTGCCAGCCCTGAAAGCTCTTGCTGGTCCTCATCTCCCACTGGTAACCTCTCAAACGAACCACAAACACTTGGGCTCTGAACTTGTTTAGCCTACTAAAACTTCCAACGTACACAGCCTCTCCTGCTCAATCTGGCCAGAGCTCAACACCGAAATTGCGAACGTCCAGCGATTGCTCCTACACTAAAGGTGCCAGCCCTGAAAGCTCTTGCTGGTCCTCATCTCCCACTGGTAACCTCTCAAACGAACCACAAACACTTGGGCTCTGAACTTGTTTAGCCTACTAAAACTTCCAACGTACACAGCCTCTCCTGCTCAATCTGGCCAGAGCTCAACTCCGAAATTGCGAACGTCCAGGGATTGCTCCTACACTAAAGGTGCCAGCCCTGAAAGCTCTTGCTGGTCCTCATCTCCCACTGGTAACCTCTCAAACGAACCACAAACACTTGGGCTCTGAACTTGTTTAGCCTACTAAAACTTCCAACGTACACAGCCTCTCCTGCTCAATCTGGCCAAAATCCAACACCGAAATTGTGAACGTCCAGGGATTGCTCCTACACTAAAGGTGCCAGCCCTGAAAGCTCTTGCTGGTCCTCATCTCCCACTGGTAACCTCTCAAACGAACCACAAACACTTGGGCTCTGAACTTGTTTAGCCTACTAAAACTTCCAACGTACACAGCCTCTCCTGCTCAATCTGGCCAGAGCTCAACACCGACATTGCGAACGTCCAGCGATTGCTCCTACACTAAAGGTGCCAGCCCTGAAAGCTCTTGCTGGTCCTCATCTCCCACTGGTAACCTCTCAAATGAACCACAAACACTTGGGCTCTGAACTTGTTTAGCCTACTAAAACTTCCAATGTACACAGCCTCTCCTGCTCAATCTGCCCAAAATTCACCAACGAAATTGCGAACGTCCAGCGATTGCTCCTACACTAAAGGTGCCAGCCCTGAAAGCTCTTGCTGCTCCTCATCTCCCACTGGTAACCTCTCAAACGAACCACAAACACTTGGGCTCTGAACTTGTTTAGCCTACTAAAACTTCCAACGTACACAGCCTCTCCTGCTCAATCTGGCCAGAGCTCAACACCGAAATTGCGAACGTCCAGCGATTACTCCTACACTAAAGGTGCCAGCCCTGAAAGCTCTTGCTGGTCCTCATCTCCCACTGGTAACCTCTCAAACGAACCACAAACACTTGGGCTCTGAACTTGTTTAGCCTACTAAAACTTCCAACGTACACAGCCTCTCCTGCTCAATCTGGCCAGAGCTCAACACCGACATTGCGAACGTCCAGCGATTGCTCCTACACTAAAGGTGCCAGCCCTGAAAGCTCTTGCTGGTCCTCATCTCCCACTGGTAACCTCTCAAACGAACCACAAACACTTGGGCTCTGAACTTGTTTAGCCTACTAAAACTTCCAACGTACACAGCCTCTCCTGCTCAATCTGGCCAGAGCTCAACTCCGAAATTGCGAACGTCCAGCGATTGCTCCTACACTAAAGGTGCCAGCCCTGAAAGCTCTTGCTGGTCCTCATCTCCCACTGGTAACCTCTCAAACGAACCACAAACACTTGGGCTCTGAACTTGTTTAGCCTACTAAAACTTCCAACGTACACAGCCTCTCCTGCTCAATCTGGCCAGAGCTCAACACCGAAATTGCGAACGTCCAGCGATTGCTCCTACACTAAAGGTGCCAGCCCTGAAAGCTCTTGCTGGTCCTCATCTCCCACTGGTAACCTCTCAAACGAACCACAAACACTTGGGCTCTGAACTTGTTTAGCCTACTAAAACTTCCAACGTACACAGCCTCTCCTGCTCAATCTGGCCAGAGCTCAACACCGAAATTGCGAACGTCCAGGGATTGCTCCTACACTAAAGGTGCCAGCCCTGAAAGCTCTTGCTGGTCCTCATCTCCCACTGGTAACCTCTCAAACGAACCACAAACACTTGGGCTCTGAACTTGTTTAGCCTACTAAAACTTCCAACGTACACAGCCTCTCCTGCTCAATCTGGCCAGAGCTCAACTCCGAAATTGCGAACGTCCAGGGATTGCTCCTACACTAAAGGTGCCAGCCCTGAAAGCTCTTGCTGGTCCTCATCTCCCACTGGTAACCTCTCAAACGAACCACAAACACTTGGGCTCTGAACTTGTTTAGCCTACTAAAACTTCCAACGTACACAGCCTCTCCTGCTCAATCTGGCCAGAGCTCAACACCGACATTGCGAACGTCCAGCGATTGCTCCTACACTAAAGGTGCCAGCCCTGAAAGCTCTTGCTGGTCCTCATCTCCCACTGGTAACCTCTCAAATGAACCACAAACACTTGGGCTCTGAACTTGTTTAGCCTACTAAAACTTCCAATGTACACAGCCTCTCCTGCTCAATCTGCCAAAATTCACCAACGAAATTGCGAACGTCCAGCGATTGCTCCTACACTAAAGGTGCCAGCCCTGAAAGCTCTTGCTGCTCCTCATCTCCCACTGGTAACCTCTCAAACGAACCACAAACACTTGGGCTCTGAACTTGTTTAGCCTACTAAAACTTCCAACGTACACAGCCTCTCCTGCTCAATCTGGCCAGAGCTCAACACCGAAATTGCGAACGTCCAGCGATTACTCCTACACTAAAGGTGCCAGCCCTGAAAGCTCTTGCTGGTCCTCATCTCCCACTGGTAACCTCTCAAATGAACCACAAACACTTGGGCTCTGAACTTGTTTAGCCTACTAAAACTTCCAACGTACACAGCCTCTCCTGCTCAATCTGGCCAGAGCTCAACACCGACATTGCGAACGTCCAGCGATTGCTCCTACACTAAAGGTGCCAGCCCTGAAAGCTCTTGCTGGTCCTCATCTCCCACTGGTAACCTCTCAAACGAACCACAAACACTTGGGCTCTGAACTTGTTTAGCCTACTAAAACTTCCAACGTACACAGCCTCTCCTGCTCAATCTGGCCAGAGCTCAACTCCGAAATTGCGAACGTCCAGCGATTGCTCCTACACTAAAGGTGCCAGCCCTGAAAGCTCTTGCTGGTCCTCATCTCCCACTGGTAACCTCTCAAACGAACCACAAACACTTGGGCTCTGAACTTGTTTAGCCTACTAAAACTTCCAACGTACACAGCCTCTCCTGCTCAATCTGGCCAGAGCTCAACACCGAAATTGCGAACGTCCAGCGATTGCTCCTACACTAAAGGTGCCAGCCCTGAAAGCTCTTGCTGGTCCTCATCTCCCACTGGTAACCTCTCAAACGAACCACAAACACTTGGGCTCTGAACTTGTTTAGCCTACTAAAACTTCCAACGTACACAGCCTCTCCTGCTCAATCTGGCCAGAGCTCAACACCGAAATTGCGAACGTCCAGGGATTGCTCCTACACTAAAGGTGCCAGCCCTGAAAGCTCTTGCTGGTCCTCATCTCCCACTGGTAACCTCTCAAACGAACCACAAACACTTGGGCTCTGAACTTGTTTAGCCTACTAAAACTTCCAACGTACACAGCCTCTCCTGCTCAATCTGGCCAGAGCTCAACTCCGAAATTGCGAACGTCCAGGGATTGCTCCTACACTAAAGGTGCCAGCCCTGAAAGCTCTTGCTGGTCCTCATCTCCCACTGGTAACCTCTCAAACGAACCACAAACACTTGGGCTCTGAACTTGTTTAGCCTACTAAAACTTCCAACGTACACAGCCTCTCCTGCTCAATCTGGCCAGAGCTCAACACCGAAATTGTGAACGTCCAGGGATTGCTCCTACACTAAAGGTGCCAGCCCTGAAAGCTCTTGCTGGTCCTCATCTCCCACTGGTAACCTCTCAAACGAACCACAAACACTTGGGCTCTGAACTTGTTTAGCCTACTAAAACTTCCAACGTACACAGCCTCTCCTGCTCAATCTGGCCAGAGCTCAACACCGAAATTGCGAACGTCCAGGGATTGCTCCTACACTAAAGGTGCCAGCCCTGAAAGCTCTTGCTGGTCCTCATCTCCCACTGGTAACCTCTCAAACGAACCACAAACACTTGGGCTCTGAACTTGTTTAGCCTACTAAAACTTCCAACGTACACAGCCTCTCCTGCTCAATCTGGCCAGAGCTCAACACCGAAATTGCGAACGTCCAGCGATTGCTCCTACACTAAAGGTGCCAGCCCTGAAAGCTCTTGCTGGTCCTCATCTCCCACTGGTAACCTCTCAAACGAACCACAAATACTTGGGCTCTGAACTTGTTTAGCCTACTAAAACTTCCAACGTACACAGCCTCTCCTGCTCAATCTGGCCAGAGCTCAACACCGAAATTGCGAACGTCCAGCGATTGCTCCTACACTAAAGGTGCCAGCCCTGAAAGCTCTTGCTGGTCCTCATCTCCCACTGGTAACCTCTCAAACGAACCACAAACACTTGGCCTCTGAACTTGTTTAGCCTACTAAAACTTCCAACGTACACAGCCTCTCCTGCTCAATCTGGCCAGAGCTCAACTCCGAAATTGCGAACGTCCAGGGATTGCTCCTACACTAAAGGTGCCAGCCCTGAAAGCTCTTGCTGGTCCTCATCTCCCACTGGTAACCTCTCAAACGAACCACAAACACTTGGGCTCTGAACTTGTTTAGCCTACTAAAACTTCCAACGTACACAGCCTCTCCTGCTCAATCTGGCCAAAATTCAACACCGACATTGCGAACGTCCAGCGATTGCTCCTACACTAAAGGTGCCAGCCCTGAAAGCTCTTGCTGGTCCTCATCTCCCACTGGTAACCTCTCAAACGAACCACAAACACTTGGGCTCTGAACTTGTTTAGCCTACTAAAACTTCCAACGTACACAGCCTCTCCTGCTCAATCTGGCCAGAGCTCAACACCGAAATTGCGAACGTCCAGCGATTGCTCCTACACTAAAGGTGCCAGCCCTGAAAGCTCTTGCTGGTCCTCATCTCCCACTGGTAACCTCTCAAACGAACCACAAACACTTGGGCTCTGAACTTGTTTAGCCTACTAAAACTTCCAACGTACACAGCCTCTCCTGCTCAATCTGGCCAAAATTCAACACCGAAATTGCGAACGTCCAGGGATTGCTCCTACACTAAAGGTGCCAGCCCTGAAAGCTCTTGCTGGTCCTCATCTCCCACTGGTAACCTCTCAAACGAACCACAAACACTTGGCCTCTGAACTTGTTTAGCCTACTAAAACTTCCAACGTACACAGCCTCTCCTGCTCAATCTGGCCAGAGCTCAACACCGACATTGCGAACGTCCAAGGATTGCTCCTACACTAAAGGTGCCAGCCCTGAAAGCTCTTGCTGGTCCTACATCTCCCACTGGTAACCTCTCAAACAAACCACAAACACTTGGGCTCTGAACTTGTTTAGCCTACTAAAACTTCCAACGTACACAGCCTCTCCTGCTCAATCTGGCCAAAATTCAACACCGAAATTGTGAACGTCCAGCGATTGCTCCTACACTAAAGGTGCCAGCCCTGAAAGCTCTTGCTGGTCCTCATCTCCCACTGGTAACCTCTCAAACGAACCACAAACACTTGGGCTCTGAACTTGTTTAGCCTACTAAAACTTCCAACGTACACAGCCTCTCCTGCTCAATCTGGCCAGAGCTCAACACCGAAATTGCGAACGTCCAGCGATTGCTCCTACACTAAAGGTGCCAGCCCTGAAAGCTCTTGCTGGTCCTCATCTCCCACTGGTAACCTCTCAAATGAACCACAAACACTTGGGCTCTGAACTTGTTTAGCCTACTAAAACTTCCAACGGACACAGCCTCTCCTGCTCAATCTGCCCAAAATTCACCAACGAAATTGCGAACGTTCCAGCGATTGCTCCTACACTAAAGGTGCCAGCCCTGAAAGCTCTTGCTGGTCCTCATCTCCCACTGGTAACCTCTCAAACGAACCACAAACACTTGGGCTCTGAACTTGTTTAGCCTACTAAAGCTTCGAATGTACACAGCCTCTCCTGCTCAATCTGGCCAGAGCTCAACACCGAAATTGCGAACGTCCAGGGATTGCTCCTACACTAAAGGTGCCAGCCCTGAAAGCTCTTGCTGGTCCTCATCTCCCACTGGTAACCTCTCAAACGAACCACAAATACTTGGGCTCTGAACTTGTTTAGCCTACTAAAACTTCCAACGTACACAGCCTCTCCTGCTCAATCTGGCCAGAGCTCAACACCGAAATTGCGAACGTCCAGCGATTGCTCCTACACTAAAGGTGCCAGCCCTGAAAGCTCTTGCTGGTCCTCATCTCCCACTGGTAACCTCTCAAACGAACCACAAACACTTGGCCTCTGAACTTGTTTAGCCTACTAAAACTTCCAACGTACACAGCCTCTCCTGCTCAATCTGGCCAGAGCTCAACTCCGAAATTGCGAACGTCCAGGGATTGCTCCTACACTAAAGGTGCCAGCCCTGAAAGCTCTTGCTGGTCCTCATCTCCCACTGGTAACCTCTCAAACGAACCACAAACACTTGGGCTCTGAACTTGTTTAGCCTACTAAAACTTCCAACGTACACAGCCTCTCCTGCTCAATCTGGCCAAAATTCAACACCGACATTGCGAACGTCCAGCGATTGCTCCTACACTAAAGGTGCCAGCCCTGAAAGCTCTTGCTGGTCCTCATCTCCCACTGGTAACCTCTCAAACGAACCACAAACACTTGGGCTCTGAACTTGTTTAGCCTACTAAAACTTCCAACGTACACAGCCTCTCCTGCTCAATCTGGCCAGAGCTCAACACCGAAATTGCGAACGTCCAAGGATTGCTCCTACACTAAAGGTGCCAGCCCTGAAAGCTCTTGCTGGTCCTCATCTCCCACTGGTAACCTCTCAAACGAACCACAAACACTTGGGCTCTGAACTTGTTTAGCCTACTAAAACTTCCAACGTACACAGCCTCTCCTGCTCAATCTGCCAAAATTCAACACCGAAATTGCGAACGTCCAGGGATTGCTCCTACACTAAAGGTGCCAGCCCTGAAAGCTCTTGCTGGTCCTCATCTCCCACTGGTAACCTCTCAAACGAACCACAAACACTTGGCCTCTGAACTTGTTTAGCCTACTAAAACTTCCAACGTACACAGCCTCTCCTGCTCAATCTGGCCAGAGCTCAACACCGACATTGCGAACGTCCAAGGATTGCTCCTACACTAAAGTTGCCAGCCCTGAAAGCTCTTGCTGGTCCTCATCTCCCACTGGTAACCTCTCAAACAAACCACAAACACTTGGGCTCTGAACTTGTTTAGCCTACTAAAACTTCCAACGTACACAGCCTCTCCTGCTCAATCTGGCCAAAATTCAACACCGAAATTGTGAACGTCCAGCGATTGCTCCTACACTAAAGGTGCCAGCCCTGAAAGCTCTTGCTGGTCCTCATCTCCCACTGGTAACCTCTCAAACGAACCACAAACACTTGGGCTCTGAACTTGTTTAGCCTACTAAAACTTCCAACGTACACAGCCTCTCCTGCTCAATCTGGCCAGAGCTCAACACCGAAATTGCGAACGTCCAGCGATTGCTCCTACACTAAAGGTGCCAGCCCTGAAAGCTCTTGCTGGTCCTCATCTCCCACTGGTAACCTCTCAAATGAACCACAAACACTTGGGCTCTGAACTTGTTTAGCCTACTAAAACTTCCAACGGACACAGCCTCTCCTGCTCAATCTGCCCAAAATTCACCAACGAAATTGCGAACGTCCAGCGATTGCTCCTACACTAAAGGTGCCAGCCCTGAAAGCTCTTGCTGGTCCTCATCTCCCACTGGTAACCTCTCAAACAAACCACAAACACTTGGGCTCTGAACTTGTTTAGCCTACTAAAACTTCCAACGTACACAGCCTCTCCTGCTCAATCTGGCCAAAATTCAACACCGAAATTGTGAACGTCCAGCGATTGCTCCTACACTAAAGGTGCCAGCCCTGAAAGCTCTTGCTGGTCCTCATCTCCCACTGGTAACCTCTCAAACGAACCACAAACACTTGGGCTCTGAACTTGTTTAGCCTACTAAAACTTCCAACGTACACAGCCTCTCCTGCTCAATCTGGCCAGAGCTCAACACCGAAATTGCGAACGTCCAGCGATTGCTCCTACACTAAAGGTGCCAGCCCTGAAAGCTCTTGCTGGTCCTCATCTCCCACTGGTAACCTCTCAAATGAACCACAAACACTTGGGCTCTGAACTTGTTTAGCCTACTAAAACTTCCAACGGACACAGCCTCTCCTGCTCAATCTGCCCAAAATTCACCAACGAAATTGCGAACGTCCAGCGATTGCTCCTACACTAAAGGTGCCAGCCCTGAAAGCTCTTGCTGGTCCTCATCTCCCACTGGTAACCTCTCAAACGAACCACAAACACTTGGGCTCTGAACTTGTTTAGCCTACTAAAGCTTCGAATGTACACAGCCTCTCCTGCTCAATCTGGCCAGAGCTCAACACCGAAATTGCGAACGTCCAGGGATTGCTCCTACACTAAAGGTGCCAGCCCTGAAAGCTCTTGCTGGTCCTCATCTCCCACTGGTAACCTCTCAAACGAACCACAAACACTTGGGCTCTGAACTTGTTTAGCCTACTAAAGCTTCGAATGTACACAGCCTCTCCTGCTCAATCTGGCCAGAGCTCAACACCGAAATTGCGAACGTCCAGGGATTGCTCCTACACTAAAGGTGCCAGCCCTGAAAGCTCTTGCTGGTCCTCATCTCCCACTGGTAACCTCTCAAACGAACCACAAACACTTGGGCTCTGAACTTGTTTAGCCTACTAAAACTTCCAACGTACACAGCCTCTCCTGCTCAATCTGGCCAGAGCTCAACACCGACATTGCGAACGTCCAGGGATTGCTCCTACACTAAAGGTGCCAGCCCTGAAAGCTCTTGCTGGTCCTCATCTCCCACTGGTAACCTCTCAAATGAACCACAAACACTTGGCCTCTGAACTTGTTTAGCCTACTAAAACTTCCAATGTACACAGCCTCTCCTGCTCAATCTGCCCAAAATTCACCAACGAAATTGCGAACGTCCAGCGATTGCTCCTACACTAAAGGTGCCAGCCCTGAAAGCTCTTGCTGGTCCTCATCTCCCACTGGTAACCTCTCAAACGAACCACAAACACTTGGGCTCTGAACTTGTTTAGCCTACTAAAACTTCCAACGTACACAGCCTCTCCTGCTCAATCTGGCCAGAGCTCAACACCGAAATTGCGAATGTCCAGCGATTGCTCCTACACTAAAGGTGCCAGCCCTGAAAGCTCTTGCTGGTCCTCATCTCCCACTGGTAACCTCTCAAACGAACCACAAACACTTGGGCTCTGAACTTGTTTAGCCTACTAAAACTTCCAACGTACACAGCCTCTCCTGCTCAATCTGGCCAAAATTCAACACCGAAATTGTGAACGTCCAGGATTGCTCCTACACTAAAGGTGCCAGCCCTGAAAGCTCTTGCTGGTCCTCATCTCCCACTTGGTAACCTCTCAAACGAACCACAAACACTTGGGCTCTGAACTTGTTTAGCCTACTAAAACTTCCAACGTACACAGCCTCTCCTGCTCAATCTGGCCAGAGCTCAACACCGAAATTGCGAACGTCCAGGGATTGCTCCTACACTAAAGGTGCCAGCCCTGAAAGCTCTTGCTGGTCCTCATCTCCCACTGGTAACCTCTCAAACGAACCACAAACACTTGGCCTCTGAAGTTTAGCCTACTAAAACTTCCAACGTACACAGCCTCTCCTGCTCAATCTGGCCAAAATCCAACACCGAAATTGTGAACGTCCAGGGATTGCTCCTACACTTAAAGGTGCCAGCCCTGAAAGCTCTTGCTGGTCCTCATCTCCCACTGGTAACCTCTCAAACGAACCACAAACACTTGGCCTCTGAACTTGTTAGCCTACTAAAACTTCCAACGTACACAGCCTCTCCTGCTCAATCTGGCCAGAGCTCACACCGAAATTGCGAACGTCCAGGGATTGCTCCTACACTAAAGGTGCCAGCCCTGAAAGCTCTTGCTGGTCCTCATCTCCCACTGGTAACCTCTCAAACGAACCACAAACACTTGGCTCTGAACTTGTTTAGCCTACTAAAACTTCCAACGTACACAGCCTCTCCTGCTCAATCTGGCCAAAATCCAACACCGAAATTGTGAACGTCCAGGATTGCTCCTACACTAAAGGTGCCAGCCCTGAAAGCTCTTGCTGGTCCTCATCTCCCACTGTAACCTCTCAAACGAACCACAAACACTTGGGCTCTGAACTTGTTTAGCCTACTAAAGCTTCGAATGTACACAGCCTCTCCTGCTCAATCTGGCCAGAGCTCAACACCGAAATTGCGAACGTCCAGGGATTGCTCCTACACTAAAGGTGCCAGCCCTGAAAGCTCTTGCTGGTCCTCATCTCCCACTGGGTAACCTCTCAACGTACCACAAACACTTGGCCTCTGAACTTGTTTAGCCTACTAAAACTTCCAACATACACAGCCTCTCCTGCTCAATCTGGCCAGAGCTCAACACCGACATTGCGAACGTCAGGGATTGCTCCTACACTAAAGGTGCCAGCCCTGAAAGCTCTTGCTGGTCCTCATCTCCCACTGGTAACCTCTCAAACGAACCACAAACACTTGGGCTCTGAACTTGTTTAGCCACTAAAACTTCCAACGTACACAGCCTCTCCTGCTCAATCTGCCCAAAATTCACCAACGAAATTGCGAACTGTCCAGCGATTGCTCCTACACTAAAGGTGCCAGCCCTGAAAGCTCTTGCTGGGTCCTCATCTCCCACTGGTAACCTCTCAAACGAACACAAACACTTGGGCTCTGAACTTGTTTAGCCTACTAAAACTTCCAACGTACACAGCCTCTCCTGCTCATCTGGCCAGAGCTCAACACCGAAATTGCGAACGTCCAGCGATTGCTCCTACACTAAAGGTGCCAGCCCTGAAGCTCTTGCTGGTCCTCATCTCCCACTGGTAACCTCTCAAACGAACCACAAACACTTGGGCTCTGAACTTGTTTAGCCTACTAAAACTTCCACGTACACAGCCTCTCCTGCTCAATCCGGCCAAAATTCAACACCGAAATTGTGAACGTCCAGGGATTGCTCCTACACTAAAGGTGCCAGCCCTGAAAGCTCTTGCTGGTCCTCATCTCCCACTGGTAACCTCTCAAACGAACCACAAACACTTGGGCTCTGAACTTGTTTAGCCTACTAAAACTTCCAACGTACACAGCCTCTCCTGCTCAATCTGGCCAGAGCTCAACACCGAAATTGCGAACGTCCAGGGATTGCTCCTACACTAAAGGTGCCAGCCCTGAAAGCTCTTGCTGGTCCTCATCTCCCACTGGTAACCTCTCAAACGAACCACAAACACTTGGGCTCTGAACTTGTTTAGCCTACTAAAACTTCCAACGTACACAGCCTCTCCTGCAAATCTGGCCAGAGCTCAACTCCGAAATGCGAACGTCCAGGGATTGCTCCTACACTAAAGGTGCCAGCCCTGAAAGCTCTTGCTGGTCCTCATCTCCCACTGGTAACCTCTCAAACGAACACAAACACTTGGGCTCTGAACTTGTTTAGCCTACTAAAACTTCCAACGTACACAGCCTCTCCTGCTCAATCTGGCCAAATTCCAACACCGAAATTGTGAACGTCCAGGGATTGCTCCTACACTAAAGGTGCCAGCCCTGAAAGCTCTTGCTGGTCCTTCATCTCCCACTGGTAACCTCTCAAACGAACCACAAACACTTGGCCTCTGAACTTGTTTAGCCTACTAAAACTTCAACGTACACAGCCTCTCCTGCTCAATCTGGCCAAATTCAACACCGAAATTGCGAACGTCCAGCGATTGCTCCTACACTAAAGGTGCCAGCCCTGAAAGCTCTTGCTGGTCCTCATCTCCCACTGAGTAACCTCTCAAACGAACACAAACACTTGGGCTCTGAACTTGTTTAGCCCACTAAAACTTCCAACGTACACAGCCTCTCCTGCTCAATCTGCCAAATTCAACACCGACATTGCGAACGTTCCAAGCGATTGCTCCTACACTAAAGGTGCCAGCCCTGAAAGCTCTTGCTGGTCCTCATCTCCCACTGGTAACCTCTCAAACGAACCACAAACACTTGGGCTCTGAACTTGTTTAGCCTACTAAAACTTCCAACGTACACAGCCACTCCTGCTCAATCTGGCCAGAGCTCAACACCGAAATTGCGAACGTCCAGCGATTGCTCCTACACTAAAGGTGCCAGCCCTGAAGCTCTTGCTGGTCCTCATCTCCCACTGGTAACCTCTCAAACGAACCACAAAACACTTGGGCTCTGAACTTGTTTAGCCTACTAAAACTTCCAACGTACACAGGCTCTCTGCTCAATCTGGCCAGAGCTCAACACCGACATTGCGAACCTCCAGCGATTGCTCCTACACTAAAGGTGCCAGCCCTGAAAGCTCTTGCTGGTCCTCATCTCCCACTGGTAACCTCTCAACGAACCACAAACACTTGGGCTCTGAACTTGTTTAGCCTACTAAAACTTCCAACGTACACAGCCTCTCCTGCTCAATCTGGCCAGAGCTCAACACCGACATTGCGAACGTCCAGCGATTGCTCCTACACTAAAGGTGCCAGCCCTGAAAGCTCTTGCTGGTCCTCATCTCCCACTGATCCCACTGGTAACCTCTCAAACGAACCACAAACACTTGGCCTCTGAACTTGTTTAGCCTACTAAAACTTCCAACGTACACAGCCTCTCCTGCTCAATCTGGCCAGAGCTCAACACCGAAATTGCGAACGTCCAGCGATTGCTCCTACACTAAAGGTGCCAGCCCTGAAAGCTCTTGCTGGTCCTCATCTCCCACTGGTAACCTCTCAAACGAACCACAAACACTTGGGCTCTGAACTTGTTTAGCCTACTAAAACTTCCAACGTACACAGCCTCTCCTGCTCAATCCGGCCAAAATTCAACACCGAAATTGTGAACGTCCAGGGATTGCTCCTACACTAAAGGTGCCAGCCCTGAAAGCTCTTGCTGGTCCTCATCTCCCACTGGTAACCTCTCAAACGAACCACAAACACTTGGGCTCTGAACTTGTTTAGCCTACTAAAACTTCCAATGTACACAGCCTCTCCTGCTCAATCTGGCCAGAGCTCAACACCGAAATTGCGAACGTCCAGGGATTGCTCCTACACTAAAGGTGCCAGCCCTGAAAGCTCTTGCTGCTCCTCATCTCCCACTGGTAACCTCTCAAACGAACCACAAACACTTGGGCTCTGAACTTGTTTAGCCTACTAAAACTTCCAACGTACACAGCCTCTCCTGCTCAATCTGGCCAAAATCCAACACCGAAATTGTGAACGTCCAGGGATTGCTCCTACACTAAAGGTGCCAGCCCTGAAAGCTCTTGCTGGTCCTCATCTCCCACTGGTAACCTCTCAAACGAACCACAAACACTTGGGCTCTGAACTTGTTTAGCCTACTAAAACTTCCAACGTACACAGCCTCTCCTGCTCAATCTGGCCAGAGCTCAACACCGACATTGCCAACGTCCAGCGATTGCTCCTACACTAAAGGTGCCAGCCCTGAAAGCTCTTGCTGGTCCTCATCTCCCACTGGTAACCTCTCAAACGAACCACAAACACTTGGGCTCTGAACTTGTTTAGCCCACTAAAACTTCCAACGTACACAGCCTCTCCTGCTCAATCTGCCCAAAATTCAACACCGACATTGCGAACGTCCAGCGATTGCTCCTACACTAAAGGTGCCAGCCCTGAAAGCTCTTGCTGGTCCTCATCTCCCACTGGTAACCTCTCAAACGAACCACAAACACTTGGGCTCTGAACTTGTTTAGCCTACTAAAACTTCCAACGTACACAGCCTCTCCTGCTCAATCTGGCCAGAGCTCAACACCGAAATTGCGAACGTCCAGGGATTGCTCCTACACTAAAGGTGCCAGCCCTGAAAGCTCTTGCTGGTCCTCATCTCCCACTGGTAACCTCTCAAACGAACCACAAACACTTGGGCTCTGAACTTGTTTAGCCCACTAAAACTTCCAACGTACACAGCCTCTCCTGCTCAATCTGCCCAAAATTCACCAACGAAATTGCGAACGTCCAGCGATTGCTCCTACACTAAAGGTGCCAGCCCTGAAAGCTCTTGCTGGTCCTCATCTCCCACTGGTAACCTCTCAAACGAACCACAAACACTTGGGCTCTGAACTTGTTTAGCCTACTAAAACTTCCAACGTACACAGCCTCTCCTGCTCAATCTGGCCAGAGCTCAACACCGAAATTGCGAACGTCCAGCGATTGCTCCTACACTAAAGGTGCCAGCCCTGAAAGCTCTTGCTGGTCCTCATCTCCCACTGGTAACCTCTCAAACGAACCACAAACACTTGGGCTCTGAACTTGTTTAGCCTACTAAAACTTCCAACGTACACAGCCTCTCCTGCTCAATCCGGCCAAAATTCAACACCGAAATTGTGAACGTCCAGGGATTGCTCCTACACTAAAGGTGCCAGCCCTGAAAGCTCTTGCTGGTCCTCATCTCCCACTGGTAACCTCTCAAACGAACCACAAACACTTGGGCTCTGAACTTGTTTAGCCTACTAAAACTTCCAACGTACACAGCCTCTCCTGCTCAATCTGGCCAGAGCTCAACACCGAAATTGCGAACGTCCAGGGATTGCTCCTACACTAAAGGTGCCAGCCCTGAAAGCTCTTGCTGGTCCTCATCTCCCACTGGTAACCTCTCAAACGAACCACAAACACTTGGGCTCTGAACTTGTTTAGCCTACTAAAACTTCCAACGTACACAGCCTCTCCTGCTCAATCTGGCCAAAATCCAACACCGAAATTGTGAACGTCCAGGGATTGCTCCTACACTAAAGGTGCCAGCCCTGAAAGCTCTTGCTGGTCCTCATCTCCCACTGGTAACCTCTCAAACGAACCACAAACACTTGGCCTCTGAACTTGTTTAGCCTACTAAAACTTCCAACGTACACAGCCTCTCCTGCTCAATCTGGCCAAAATTCAACACCGAAATTGCGAACGTCCAGCGATTGCTCCTACACTAAAGGTGCCAGCCCTGAAAGCTCTTGCTGGTCCTCATCTCCCACTGGTAACCTCTCAAACGAACCACAAACACTTGGGCTCTGAACTTGTTTAGCCCACTAAAACTTCCAACGTACACAGCCTCTCCTGCTCAATCTGCCCAAAATTCAACACCGACATTGCGAACGTCCAGCGATTGCTCCTACACTAAAGGTGCCAGCCCTGAAAGCTCTTGCTGGTCCTCATCTCCCACTGGTAACCTCTCAAACGAACCACAAACACTTGGGCTCTGAACTTGTTTAGCCTACTAAAACTTCCAACGTACACAGCCTCTCCTGCTCAATCTGGCCAGAGCTCAACACCGAAATTGCGAACGTCCAGCGATTGCTCCTACACTAAAGGTGCCAGCCCTGAAAGCTCTTGCTGGTCCTCATCTCCCACTGGTAACCTCTCAAACGAACCACAAACACTTGGGCTCTGAACTTGTTTAGCCTACTAAAACTTCCAACGTACACAGGCTCTCCTGCTCAATCTGGCCAGAGCTCAACACCGACATTGCGAACCTCCAGCGATTGCTCCTACACTAAAGGTGCCAGCCCTGAAAGCTCTTGCTGGTCCTCATCTCCCACTGGTAACCTCTCAAACGAACCACAAACACTTGGGCTCTGAACTTGTTTAGCCTACTAAAACTTCCAACGTACACAGCCTCTCCTGCTCAATCTGGCCAGAGCTCAACACCGACATTGCGAACGTCCAGCGATTGCTCCTACACTAAAGGTGCCAGCCCTGAAAGCTCTTGCTGGTCCTCATCTCCCACTGGTAACCTCTCAAACGAACCACAAACACTTGGCCTCTGAACTTGTTTAGCCTACTAAAACTTCCAACGTACACAGCCTCTCCTGCTCAATCTGGCCAGAGCTCAACACCGAAATTGCGAACGTCCAGCGATTGCTCCTACACTAAAGGTGCCAGCCCTGAAAGCTCTTGCTGGTCCTCATCTCCCACTGGTAACCTCTCAAACGAACCACAAACACTTGGGCTCTGAACTTGTTTAGCCTACTAAAACTTCCAACGTACACAGCCTCTCCTGCTCAATCCGGCCAAAATCCAACACCGAAATTGTGAACGTCCAGGATTGCTCCTACACTAAAGGTGCCAGCCCTGAAAGCTCTTGCTGGTCCTCATCTCCCACTGGTAACCTCTCAAACGAACCACAAACACTTGGGCTCTGAACTTGTTTAGCCTACTAAAACTTCCAACGTACACAGCCTCTCCTGCTCAATCTGGCCAGAGCTCAACACCGAAATTGCGAACGTCCAGGGATTGCTCCTACACTAAAGGTGCCAGCCCTGAAAGCTCTTGCTGCTCCTCATCTCCCACTGGTAACCTCTCAAACGAACCACAAACACTTGGGCTCTGAACTTGTTTAGCCTACTAAAACTTCCAACGTACACAGCCTCTCCTGCTCAATCTGGCCAAAATCCAACACCGAAATTGTGAACGTCCAGGGATTGCTCCTACACTAAAGGTGCCAGCCCTGAAAGCTCTTGCTGGTCCTCATCTCCCACTGGTAACCTCTCAAACGAACCACAAACACTTGGGCTCTGAACTTGTTTAGCCTACTAAAACTTCCAACGTACACAGCCTCTCCTGCTCAATCTGGCCAGAGCTCAACACCGACATTGCCAACGTCCAGCGATTGCTCCTACACTAAAGGTGCCAGCCCTGAAAGCTCTTGCTGGTCCTCATCTCCCACTGGTAACCTCTCAAACGAACCACAAACACTTGGGCTCTGAACTTGTTTAGCCCACTAAAACTTCCAACGTACACAGCCTCTCCTGCTCAATCTGCCCAAAATTCAACACCGACATTGCGAACGTCCAGCGATTGCTCCTACACTAAAGGTGCCAGCCCTGAAAGCTCTTGCTGGTCCTCATCTCCCACTGGTAACCTCTCAAACGAACCACAAACACTTGGGCTCTGAACTTGTTTAGCCTACTAAAACTTCCAACGTACACAGCCTCTCCTGCTCAATCTGGCCAGAGCTCAACACCGAAATTGCGAACGTCCAGCGATTACTCCTACACTAAAGGTGCCAGCCCTGAAAGCTCTTGCTGGTCCTCATCTCCCACTGGTAACCTCTCAAACGAACCACAAACACTTGGGCTCTGAACTTGTTTAGCCTACTAAAACTTCCAACGTACACAGGCTCTCCTGCTCAATCTGGCCAGAGCTCAACACCGACATTGCGAACCTCCAGCGATTGCTCCTACACTAAAGGTGCCAGCCCTGAAAGCTCTTGCTGGTCCTCATCTCCCACTGGTAACCTCTCAAACGAACCACAAACACTTGGGCTCTGAACTTGTTTAGCCTACTAAAACTTCCAACGTACACAGCCTCTCCTGCTCAATCTGGCCAGAGCTCAACACCGACATTGCGAACGTCCAGCGATTGCTCCTACACTAAAGGTGCCAGCCCTGAAAGCTCTTGCTGGTCCTCATCTCCCACTGGTAACCTCTCAAACGAACCAAAAACACTTGGGCTCTGAACTTGTTTAGCCTACTAAAACTTCCAACGTACACAGCCTCTCCTGCTCAATCTGGCCAGAGCTCAACTCCGAAATTGCAAAAGTCCAGGGATTGCTCCTACACTAAAGGTGCCAGCCCTGAAAGCTCTTGCTGGTCCTCATCTCCCACTGGTAACCTCTCAAACGAACCACAAACACTTGGGCTCTGAACTTGTTTAGCCTACTAAAACTTCCAACGTACACAGCCTCTCCTGCTCAATCTGGCCAGAGCTCAACACCGAAATTGCGAACGTCCAGGGATTGCTCCTACACTAAAGGTGCCAGCCCTGAAAGCTCTTGCTGCTCCTCATCTCCCACTGGTAACCTCTCAAACGAACCACAAACACTTGGCTCTGAACTTGTTTACCCTACTAAAACTTCCAACGTACACAGCCTCTCCTGCTCAATCTGGCCAGAGCTCAACTCCGAAATTGCGAACGTCCAGGGATTGCTCCTACACTAAAGGTGCCAGCCCTGAAAGCTCTTGCTGGTCCTCATCTCCCACTGGTAACCTCTCAAACGAACCACAAACACTTGGGCTCTGAACTTGTTTAGCCTACTAAAACTTCCAACGTACACAGCCTCTCCTGCTCAATCTGGCCAAAATCCAACACCGAAATTGTGAACGTCCAGGGATTGCTCCTACACTAAAGGTGCCAGCCCTGAAAGCTCTTGCTGGTCCTCATCTCCCACTGGTAACCTCTCAAACGAACCACAAACACTTGGGCTCTGAACTTGTTTAGCCTACTAAAACTTCCAACGTACACAGCCTCTCCTGCTCAATCTGGCCAGAGCTCAACACCGAAATTGCGAACGTCCAGCGATTGCTCCTACACTAAAGGTGCCAGCCCTGAAAGCTCTTGCTGGTCCTCATCTCCCACTGGTAACCTCTCAAACGAACCACAAACACTTGGGCTCTGAACTTGTTTAGCCCACTAAAACTTCCAACGTACACAGCCTCTCCTGCTCAATCTGCCCAAAATTCAACACCGACATTGCGAACGTCCAGCGATTGCTCCTACACTAAAGGTGCCAGCCCTGAAAGCTCTTGCTGGTCCTCATCTCCCACTGGTAACCTCTCAAACGAACCACAAACACTTGGGCTCTGAACTTGTTTAGCCTACTAAAACTTCCAACGTACACAGCCTCTCCTGCTCAATCTGGCCAGAGCTCAACACCGAAATTGCGAACGTCCAGCGATTGCTCCTACACTAAAGGTGCCAGCCCTGAAAGCTCTTGCTGGTCCTCATCTCCCACTGGTAACCTCTCAAACGAACCACAAACACTTGGGCTCTGAACTTGTTTAGCCTACTAAAACTTCCAACGTACACAGCCTCTCCTGCTCAATCTGGCCAGAGCTCAACACCGACATTGCGAACCTCCAGCGATTGCTCCTACACTAAAGGTGCCAGCCCTGAAAGCTCTTGCTGGTCCTCATCTCCCACTGGTAACCTCTCAAACGAACCACAAACACTTGGGCTCTGAACTTGTTTAGCCTACTAAAACTTCCAACGTACACAGCCTCTCCTGCTCAATCTGGCCAAAATTCAACACCGAAATTGTGAACGTCCAGCGATTGCTCCTACACTAAAGGTGCCAGCCCTGAAAGCTCTTGCTGGTCCTCATCTCCCACTGGTAACCTCTCAAACGAACCACAAACACTTGGGCTCTGAACTTGTTTAGCCTACTAAAACTTCCAACGTACACAGCCTCTCCTGCTCAATCTGGCCAGAGCTCAACACCGAAATTGCGAACGTCCAGCGATTGCTCCTACACTAAAGGTGCCAGCCCTGAAAGCTCTTGCTGGTCCTCATCTCCCACTGGTAACCTCTCAAATGAACCACAAACACTTGGGCTCTGAACTTGTTTAGCCTACTAAAACTTCCAATGTACACAGCCTCTCCTGCTCAATCTGGCCAGAGCTCAACACCGAAATTGCGAACGTCCAGCGATTGCTCCTACACTAAAGGTGCCAGCCCTGAAAGCTCTTGCTGGTCCTCATCTCCCACTGGTAACCTCTCAAACGAACCACAAACACTTGGGCTCTGAACTTGTTTAGCCTACTAAAACTTCCAACGTACACAGCCTCTCCTGCTCAATCTGGCCAGAGCTCAACACCGAAATTGCGAACGTCCAGCGATTGCTCCTACACTAAAGGTGCCAGCCCTGAAAGCTCTTGCTGGTCCTCATCTCCCACTGGTAACCTCTCAAACGAACCACAAACACTTGGGCTCTGAACTTGTTTAGCCTACTAAAACTTCCAACGTACACAGCCTCTCCTGCTCAATCTGGCCAGAGCTCAACACCGAAATTGCGAACGTCCAGCGATTGCTCCTACACTAAAGGTGCCAGCCCTGAAAGCTCTTGCTGGTCCTCATCTCCCACTGGTAACCTCTCAAACGAACCACAAACACTTGGGCTCTGAACTTGTTTAGCCTACTAAAACTTCCAACGTACACAGCCTCTCCTGCTCAATCCGGCCAAAATTCAACACCGAAATTGTGAACGTCCAGGGATTGCTCCTACACTAAAGGTGCCAGCCCTGAAAGCTCTTGCTGGTCCTCATCTCCCACTGGTAACCTCTCAAACGAACCACAAACACTTGGGCTCTGAACTTGTTTAGCCTACTAAAACTTCCAACGTACACAGCCTCTCCTGCTCAATCTGGCCAGAGCTCAACACCGAAATTGCGAACGTCCAGGGATTGCTCCTACACTAAAGGTGCCAGCCCTGAAAGCTCTTGCTGGTCCTCATCTCCCACTGGTAACCTCTCAAACGAACCACAAACACTTGGGCTCTGAACTTGTTTAGCCTACTAAAACTTCCAACGTACACAGCCTCTCCTGCTCAATCTGGCCAGAGCTCAACACCGAAATTGCGAACGTCCAGCGATTGCTCCTACACTAAAGGTGCCAGCCCTGAAAGCTCTTGCTGGTCCTCATCTCCCACTGGTAACCTCTCAAACGAACCACAAACACTTGGGCTCTGAACTTGTTTAGCCTACTAAAACTTCCAACGTACACAGGCTCTCCTGCTCAATCTGGCCAGAGCTCAACACCGACATTGCGAACCTCCAGCGATTGCTCCTACACTAAAGGTGCCAGCCCTGAAAGCTCTTGCTGGTCCTCATCTCCCACTGGTAACCTCTCAAACGAACCACAAACACTTGGGCTCTGAACTTGTTTAGCCTACTAAAACTTCCAACGTACACAGCCTCTCCTGCTCAATCTGGCCAGAGCTCAACACCGACATTGCGAACGTCCAGCGATTGCTCCTACACTAAAGGTGCCAGCCCTGAAAGCTCTTGCTGGTCCTCATCTCCCACTGGTAACCTCTCAAACGAACCACAAACACTTGGCCTCTGAACTTGTTTAGCCTACTAAAACTTCCAACGTACACAGCCTCTCCTGCTCAATCTGGCCAGAGCTCAACACCGAAATTGCGAACGTCCAGCGATTGCTCCTACACTAAAGGTGCCAGCCCTGAAAGCTCTTGCTGGTCCTCATCTCCCACTGGTAACCTCTCAAACGAACCACAAACACTTGGGCTCTGAACTTGTTTAGCCTACTAAAACTTCCAACGTACACAGCCTCTCCTGCTCAATCCGGCCAAAATCCAACACCGAAATTGTGAACGTCCAGGGATTGCTCCTACACTAAAGGTGCCAGCCCTGAAAGCTCTTGCTGGTCCTCATCTCCCACTGGTAACCTCTCAAACGAACCACAAACACTTGGGCTCTGAACTTGTTTAGCCTACTAAAACTTCCAACGTACACAGCCTCTCCTGCTCAATCTGGCCAGAGCTCAACACCGAAATTGCGAACGTCCAGGGATTGCTCCTACACTAAAGGTGCCAGCCCTGAAAGCTCTTGCTGCTCCTCATCTCCCACTGGTAACCTCTCAAACGAACCACAAACACTTGGGCTCTGAACTTGTTTAGCCTACTAAAACTTCCAACGTACACAGCCTCTCCTGCTCAATCTGGCCAAAATCCAACACCGAAATTGTGAACGTCCAGGGATTGCTCCTACACTAAAGGTGCCAGCCCTGAAAGCTCTTGCTGGTCCTCATCTCCCACTGGTAACCTCTCAAACGAACCACAAACACTTGGGCTCTGAACTTGTTTAGCCTACTAAAACTTCCAACGTACACAGCCTCTCCTGCTCAATCTGGCCAGAGCTCAACACCGACATTGCCAACGTCCAGCGATTGCTCCTACACTAAAGGTGCCAGCCCTGAAAGCTCTTGCTGGTCCTCATCTCCCACTGGTAACCTCTCAAACGAACCACAAACACTTGGGCTCTGAACTTGTTTAGCCCACTAAAACTTCCAACGTACACAGCCTCTCCTGCTCAATCTGCCCAAAATTCAACACCGACATTGCGAACGTCCAGCGATTGCTCCTACACTAAAGGTGCCAGCCCTGAAAGCTCTTGCTGGTCCTCATCTCCCACTGGTAACCTCTCAAACGAACCACAAACACTTGGGCTCTGAACTTGTTTAGCCTACTAAAACTTCCAACGTACACAGCCTCTCCTGCTCAATCTGGCCAAAATTCAACACCGAAATTGTGAACGTCCAGCGATTGCTCCTACACTAAAGGTGCCAGCCCTGAAAGCTCTTGCTGGTCCTCATCTCCCACTGGTAACCTCTCAAACGAACCACAAACACTTGGGCTCTGAACTTGTTTAGCCTACTAAAACTTCCAACGTACACAGCCTCTCCTGCTCAATCTGGCCAGAGCTCAACACCGAAATTGCGAACGTCCAGCGATTGCTCCTACACTAAAGGTGCCAGCCCTGAAAGCTCTTGCTGGTCCTCATCTCCCACTGGTAACCTCTCAAATGAACCACAAACACTTGGGCTCTGAACTTGTTTAGCCTACTAAAACTTCCAATGTACACAGCCTCTCCTGCTCAATCTGGCCAGAGCTCAACACCGAAATTGCGAACGTCCAGCGATTGCTCCTACACTAAAGGTGCCAGCCCTGAAAGCTCTTGCTGGTCCTCATCTCCCACTGGTAACCTCTCAAACGAACCACAAACACTTGGGCTCTGAACTTGTTTAGCCTACTAAAACTTCCAACGTACACAGCCTCTCCTGCTCAATCTGGCCAGAGCTCAACACCGAAATTGCGAACGTCCAGCGATTGCTCCTACACTAAAGGTGCCAGCCCTGAAAGCTCTTGCTGGTCCTCATCTCCCACTGGTAACCTCTCAAACGAACCACAAACACTTGGGCTCTGAACTTGTTTAGCCTACTAAAACTTCCAACGTACACAGCCTCTCCTGCTCAATCTGGCCAGAGCTCAACACCGAAATTGCGAACGTCCAGCGATTGCTCCTACACTAAAGGTGCCAGCCCTGAAAGCTCTTGCTGGTCCTCATCTCCCACTGGTAACCTCTCAAACGAACCACAAACACTTGGGCTCTGAACTTGTTTAGCCTACTAAAACTTCCAACGTACACAGCCTCTCCTGCTCAATCCGGCCAAAATTCAACACCGAAATTGTGAACGTCCAGGGATTGCTCCTACACTAAAGGTGCCAGCCCTGAAAGCTCTTGCTGGTCCTCATCTCCCACTGGTAACCTCTCAAACGAACCACAAACACTTGGGCTCTGAACTTGTTTAGCCTACTAAAACTTCCAACGTACACAGCCTCTCCTGCTCAATCTGGCCAGAGCTCAACACCGAAATTGCGAACGTCCAGGGATTGCTCCTACACTAAAGGTGCCAGCCCTGAAAGCTCTTGCTGGTCCTCATCTCCCACTGGTAACCTCTCAAACGAACCACAAACACTTGGGCTCTGAACTTGTTTAGTCCTACTAAAACTTCCAACGTACACAGCCTCTCCTGCTCAATCTGGCCAGAGCTCAACACCGAAATTGCGAACGTCCAGCGATTGCTCCTACACTAAAGGTGCCAGCCCTGAAAGCTCTTGCTGGTCCTCATCTCCCACTGGTAACCTCTCAAACGAACCACAAACACTTGGGCTCTGAACTTGTTTAGCCTACTAAAACTTCCAACGTACACAGGCTCTCCTGCTCAATCTGGCCAGAGCTCAACACCGACATTGCAAACCTCCAGCGATTGCTCCTACACTAAAGGTGCCAGCCCTGAAAGCTCTTGCTGGTCCTCATCTCCCACTGGTAACCTCTCAAACGAACCACAAACACTTGGGCTCTGAACTTGTTTAGCCTACTAAAACTTCCAACGTACACAGCCTCTCCTGCTCAATCTGGCCAGAGCTCAACACCGACATTGCGAACGTCCAGCGATTGCTCCTACACTAAAGGTGCCAGCCCTGAAAGCTCTTGCTGGTCCTCATCTCCCACTGGTAACCTCTCAAACGAACCACAAACACTTGGCCTCTGAACTTGTTTAGCCTACTAAAACTTCCAACGTACACAGCCTCTCCTGCTCAATCTGGCCAGAGCTCAACACCGAAATTGCGAACGTCCAGCGATTGCTCCTACACTAAAGGTGCCAGCCCTGAAAGCTCTTGCTGGTCCTCATCTCCCACTGGTAACCTCTCAAACGAACCACAAACACTTGGGCTCTGAACTTGTTTAGCCTACTAAAACTTCCAACGTACACAGCCTCTCCTGCTCAATCCGGCCAAAATCCAACACCGAAATTGTGAACGTCCAGGGATTGCTCCTACACTAAAGGTGCCAGCCCTGAAAGCTCTTGCTGGTCCTCATCTCCCACTGGTAACCTCTCAAACGAACCACAAACACTTGGGCTCTGAACTTGTTTAGCCTACTAAAACTTCCAACGTACACAGCCTCTCCTGCTCAATCTGGCCAGAGCTCAACACCGAAATTGCGAACGTCCAGGGATTGCTCCTACACTAAAGGTGCCAGCCCTGAAAGCTCTTGCTGCTCCTCATCTCCCACTGGTAACCTCTCAAACGAACCACAAACACTTGGGCTCTGAACTTGTTTAGCCTACTAAAACTTCCAACGTACACAGCCTCTCCTGCTCAATCTGGCCAAAATCCAACACCGAAATTGTGAACGTCCAGGGATTGCTCCTACACTAAAGGTGCCAGCCCTGAAAGCTCTTGCTGGTCCTCATCTCCCACTGGTAACCTCTCAAACGAACCACAAACACTTGGGCTCTGAACTTGTTTAGCCTACTAAAACTTCCAACGTACACAGCCTCTCCTGCTCAATCTGGCCAGAGCTCAACACCGACATTGCCAACGTCCAGCGATTGCTCCTACACTAAAGGTGCCAGCCCTGAAAGCTCTTGCTGGTCCTCATCTCCCACTGGTAACCTCTCAAACGAACCACAAACACTTGGGCTCTGAACTTGTTTAGCCCACTAAAACTTCCAACGTACACAGCCTCTCCTGCTCAATCTGCCCAAATTCAACACCGACATTGCGAACGTCCAGCGATTGCTCCTACACTAAAGGTGCCAGCCCTGAAAGCTCTTGCTGGTCCTCATCTCCCACTGGTAACCTCTCAAACGAACCACAAACACTTGGGCTCTGAACTTGTTTAGCCTACTAAAACTTCCAACGTACACAGCCTCTCCTGCTCAATCTGGCCAGAGCTCAACACCGAAATTGCCGAAAATAACGTCCAGCGATTACTCCTACACTAAAGGTGCCAGCCCTGAAAGCTC
This sequence comes from Gavia stellata, assembly GCF_030936135.1. NCBI lineage: Eukaryota > Metazoa > Chordata > Aves > Gaviiformes > Gaviidae > Gavia > Gavia stellata. The sequence goes on from NW_026776568.1 coordinate 69,741, forward strand.
TTGCTGGTCCTCATCTCCCACTGGTAACCTCTCAAACGAACCAAAAACACTTGGGCTCTGAACTTGTTTAGCCTACTAAAACTTCCAACGTACACAGCCTCTCCTGCTCAATCTGGCCAGAGCTCAACTCCGAAATTGCAAAAGTCCAGGGATTGCTCCTACACTAAAGGTGCCAGCCCTGAAAGCTCTTGCTGGTCCTCATCTCCCACTGGTAACCTCTCAAACGAACCACAAACACTTGGGCTCTGAACTTGTTTAGCCTACTAAAACTTCCAACGTACACAGCCTCTCCTGCTCAATCTGGCCAGAGCTCAACACCGAAATTGCGAACGTCCAGGGATTGCTCCTACACTAAAGGTGCCAGCCCTGAAAGCTCTTGCTGCTCCTCATCTCCCACTGGTAACCTCTCAAACGAACCACAAACACTTGGGCTCTGAACTTGTTTACCCTACTAAAACTTCCAACGTACACAGCCTCTCCTGCTCAATCTGGCCAGAGCTCAACTCCGAAATTGCGAACGTCCAGGGATTGCTCCTACACTAAAGGTGCCAGCCCTGAAAGCTCTTGCTGGTCCTCATCTCCCACTGGTAACCTCTCAAACGAACCACAAACACTTGGGCTCTGAACTTGTTTAGCCTACTAAAACTTCCAACGTACACAGCCTCTCCTGCTCAATCTGGCCAAAATCCAACACCGAAATTGTGAACGTCCAGGGATTGCTCCTACACTAAAGGTGCCAGCCCTGAAAGCTCTTGCTGGTA